>NC_034591.1:1682780-1689263 GCF_900095145.1 Mus pahari
GAACTCACATGATATGCACTCACTGATAAGTGGATATTGGCTCAGAAACTTAGAATACCGAAGATACAATTTGCAAAACTTCTTTTTAAAGAGAAGTTCACTATGCAGTCCCGGGACTGTTCTTAAGCTTGCAGCCATTCTCCTTGTGTTTCCCAAGTGTAAGGATTACAGCCAGGCACCACCACACTCAAGAAAATTCAGCCTTTTCACAAGATATTGTTTATCTGACTTGACCATAGGTAGATATAGGCATAGAAGGTCCAAACTCTTCCAATTAAGTAGTTTATAAATAGTGCAACAGGAAGAACATAACATTGAAAACATGAAATACTGCTGTCTGGCTGAGGGCGATTTCTTTTATAATCTAGTTTGTTTACTATTTACTAAATGAGTAATAATCACAAAATATATTCTCAGAACCGTATGATGAACATCAGGACAGCGGTCAAGGGAAACTTGTTGTGTGTTATATAACAGTATCTTTGACCAAATGTAGTAATGTTGGGGCTCCTATCTTCTGATATACATGGCACTAACACATGCTCTAGGCCAAGTCACACATGATGCTTCAGTAGGTCCACCGGAGAGTCCATCTCATTATAGGGACATTTTGCTTGTTAGACACAGTGTATAAGGCTGCTTGTCATGTGAGACTCGTGACATATTTTCATAGAGGCTGAAAAGCTACTTTTCACATCTCCACAACAATAAAGAAGAGCGCCTCCTCTCATCCATGCTTCTCAGGAGTAGCTGCTACCAGCCTTTCATATATTTGTCCAGCCACCGATTCACACATCCCACATACTAGCTGGTACCAGTTGTACTTATGGGCACCCGTTCTTTATCAGTTCAGAGACGCTTTTAAGGGAAAGTCACGTTGCCTCATAGACACAGAGAGTCAGGTATGAATAATGATGATTTTGTCAAGAATGGATCGTACACGTGTATACAATGGTGGTCTTGTCCACTTGAAATCCAGGTAAAAACTTCCTATTACCCGACAATGCTGCAGTAGCTGTAAAGCCATAGTACCGTGTATCTGTCACACATGTGCTTATGATGACACTGGTGCACACAAACCAACTGTGCTGCCAGTCCATAAAACACTGCACACATGTTACACACAGTCAAGAATGCTGGACAATGATAGTAATAGCTATGTTTTCAGTTTATATATTTACTATAGCATACTTTCAGTGATTACTTTGGAGCCCTCCCTCCCCTTTCCCCCTCTTCCCCAGCTCTGTGTGTGTATCTATCCATGCCGATCTTTAGGAAATTGTGCTGGCTAGGTTTATAGAAACGTGACACAAGGTAGTGTCATTTGGGAAGATGGAGGGTCCCTGGAGAAAATGACACCATCAGAGTGGCCTGTAGGCAAGTCTGTGGTGCATTACCTTAATTAGTGACTGGGGTGGGAGGGTCCAGCCCATTGCTGGCAGACACTTTGCGAAGGTGGTCCTGGGATATACAAGAAAGCAGGCTGAGCAGAGCTTGAGGAAGAAAGCAGGAAGCATAGCTCCTCCACAGCCTCTGCATCAGTTCCCGCCCTGCTTAAACTCCTGCCCTGACTCTTCTCATTGACGGACTATTCCCTAGAAGTATCCAGTGAAATAAACCCTTTCCTTTCAAGTTGCTTTTGGTTGTGGCATTTCAACACAAACAGTAGAAACTGTAATTTGGACAGAACTATCCCTGGCACTGTGGTCATAGGCTTGCTGAGTGTTATGGCCCCTGAAGACCTTCCAGTGGGACAGGATGTAGTACTGCAGAACGCCATGTCGATGGCCCTGATCCTGTGTAGTTCTATGATAACGTTCATGTTTAATTTCTAACAGAAACATTTGGAAAGGATCACGACAAGACTAAATGATTTGGGGGGCCAAAGAGATGATTCCCAGAACCCAGATAAGAAAAGATGGGTATGATGGCCCAGAATTGCAATTTCTTCACTCGGGCGGCAGAGATAGGCAGATTTCTGAAGCTAACTGGTTGGTTGGTCTAGTCTAGTGGTGAGCTACAGACCAGAGAGAAATAATGATGTCTCAAAAAAAAAAGAAAAGTAAAAGAAAAAGAAGTTCTCACTGAGGAAGTGCTGGCTTCCATAAGCTTGTGTACACGTGTACACACACACACACACACACACACACACACACACACACACACACCAAATAAATGTTTATTTTGAGATAGATTCTCTCTTCATAGCCCTGGCTGGTCTGGAACACACAGAGATCCACCTGCCTCTGCTTCTTGAGTTCTGGGATTTAAGGTATGCAGCGCATGTCCCCCTAACCCGTACCCCGCAAATGTTTTTAAACAAACAAATAAATAGATAGACAAAAGCTGATCGTTAGCTGTAGATAGCTGGATTGTATAAAACCTTGTGTTCAATCCTCTGCACTGCATGACCCAGGCACTGTGTGTGTGCCTGTAATCCCAGCAGTGGGAGATGGAGGCAGGAGCGGTAGTTCAAAGTCATTCTAGGCTACTGAGTTCAGTGTCAGCCCAGGGTACAGGAGGCTTCTATTACAATCAAAACAAAACAACCAGGAAAGAACCTTTAACATATGGATATGTCTTATATCTTAAGTATTATTACAAGAGTCTAAACATTTATAACACTTTAAGTATAAAACCTGTAAGCTGGGGAGAGGGAGAGATGGCTCAGCAGTTAAGAGGTTAAGAGCACTGACTACTCTTCCAGAGATCCTGAGGTTTCGAGTTCAATTTCCAGCAAGTCCAAGGTGACTCGCAACCATCTGTAATGGGATCTGATGCCCTTGTCTGGTGCCTGAGGACAGTGACCATGTATGTACTCACATGTATTAAAAAAAGGCTTTAAGCTAAGTCAGTTTATTGTTGAAGAATGGAAATTACATGCAGGGTATTGCATTGCCCACAGGAGTCGGGTGGACTGCCACACCTTCGGCTTCACACGTGCTATTCACTTAACTGACTTACGTGGAGCAAACTTCAGTCTGGTGAGCTCCAGCCATCATAAGAGTTCCACACAGTTGAATCATTTATTACCTTTTATATTCTATTTTTTGCTGTATTGTCTGTGCTTATACATAAGTACATGTGTTTATACTTAGATACAGAAATCCTGTGTTATAGTCACCTACAGTGTTCAGCAAGGTATTTAGTCTAACAGCAATAAGCTATACCACGTAGTTCAGGTGTAGAAAGCTACACTATCTAGGCCTGGGTTAGAACACTCCATGATGTTCCACACAACAACAACAATTACAACAAAAATTATCTAACCATTTTTCAAGACATATCACTGTAGTTAAACAAAGATGAGGGCGCACATATGTGTATAAATTTAATTGTATATGTATGTATTCAATTTCTAATATTGCATAGCATGGTTCTTGATTTGTGTGTTCAGAGATAATAAACAGTGATGCTAAGTGTGTGTTATTCACCAAGTGTTATTAGTCATTCTCCAGTTATTTGCAATTACTCCTTTATGCTATGCTAACGTTTAAAATACACCAGAGCCCAGGTTCTACCATGTTCATCTGTTCATCTTAAGCACAGTGCTTCATGATTTCTTTAAAAAGCATCCTTTTCTTGTTAGCATTTGTCTTATATAAACAGCAACTTCTTTATATTAGTATAGATGTTACCAAATTCGCCTGCCTGCCTGCCTGCCTGCCTTCCTTCCTTCCTTCCTTCCTTCCTTCCTTCCTTCCTTCCTTCCTTCCTTCCTTCCTTCCTTCCTTCCTTCCGATTTATTTATTTATTTCATGTATGTGAGTTCACTGTCACTGTCTTCAGACACACCAGAAGAGTGCATCGGATCCCCATTACAGATGGTCGTGAGCCACTGTGTGGTTGCTGGGAATTGAACTCAGGACCTCTGGAAGAGCAGTCAGTGCTCTTAACCTCTGAGCCATCTCTCCAGCCCTCCTTATGCTTCTTAGTTGAATATTAAACGTATTATTGAATAACTACATAAGGTCTCAAGTATGCTTTATGAAAGCAATTGCTTTTGAAATTATGTTAAGTGTTATTTGAGTTCATTTGTGTAAGCTGTCTACTGTTAAAACATAATGAGATTAATTTTCAAATTGCTACAAAATGCTTAGGCAACTACTTTACAGAAAAAAAGATTCCAAAGTGAGTCCCTACAGCATGAGGCTCCTATAGTGATCAGGTAAAGACAGAAAGAATAGTGACATTTCCAGCCCTCTGCAGAACAGGGGTATGGACTGACAGCATAGAAGTTCCTCTTGGGAGGATGAAATGTAGTTATGAACAGTGGGAATGATTCCACACTGTTGTGAATTAGATCCTCGACATTCATTTGAACAGTTACATAACATGTATCTTAATTCACTAATATCCAAAAATGCACAGTGGAGCCTGATCGAAAGTAAGAAAACAATTATCAGGATGAACTTTGAATGTTTTCATTATTCACCAGCCCTGTCACCTTCCACATATGTCTTTGAAGCTCAGAAAACAGGAATAGGCAAAACAGAAAAGACAACATTCCTCATGGATCTTAATTTTGTCTCGTTCCAGAGAGATGGACAGTTAAAAGCCAGTGCTGCTAATGGAGGATTTGGAGAAGGGACTGAAGGAGCTGAGGGGGTTTGCAGCCCTATGGAGGGACCAATAGTATCAACCAACCAGACCTTCCAGTGTTTCCAGCAGTCTGGACCACAAACCAAAGAGTACACATGGAGGAACCATGGTTCCAGCCGCATATGTGCAGAGGACATCAGTGGGAGGAGAACTCCCTTGGGCCTGAGGGTGTTCGATGCCCCAGTGTAGGGGAATACCAGGGTGGAAAGAAGGGAGTGGGTGGGTGGGTGGGGGAGCACCCTCATAGAGGCAAGGGGGAGGGGAGTCCAGAAGGGGAGACCTGGAAAGGGGAAAACATTTGGAATGTAAGAAGATAACCAATAATAATAATAATAATTAATAATAATAATAATAATATTAAGCCAGTGCTGTCATTGACTGCCACCAACACCAAGAAAATGAGTAAGGTGCTTTTGAAAGGTATGTTTGAAACAATTGAATGAGGAGCTGAGCTGTGTGGCACACCTGAAGACACTCTGGTTGGGTAATAAAGGCAGGCCAGCTATAAACAAAACACCAAACACTCAAGCACACTTAGTTCCCTTTGGAAATCTCCATGGAGTCCCACAAGGACGGACTTTTCTGAAAAGGATGACATGCAATCTTTGCTCTGTTCACATGGACATCTTTCAGGGACACCACACCATTTATTTTTCCAAACCGACTGGTTTCTTTTTAATGATTCATTTAGCTTAACATCAGTTGATGACTTTATCAGTATTGTCTTGCCAGAACTGTCTGCTTTAACTTATAAGCTATGATGGAGGAAATCTATTTGACTTATATTGATTGTGTTATAGGATATTTCATGACTGACAATACTATAAAAAAAGCAAAGAGATGAAGTAAAAACACAGTTTCCTATCTAAAGCACAGTGAGTTGCTGCAAAGGAGTGACTGGAAACACTATGCAGTCATCTACCTGTCTGTCCGTTGGTCTGTCCATCCATCCACCCACTCACATATACATGCACTCATACATCTATACACCAATCCACCCATCCACTTATACATACATACATGCTTACTTACATACATACATACACTTACCCATCTATCCATCCATCCATCAATACATCATCCCCCCACCATATATATATATATATATATATATATATATATATATATATATATACTCACCCATCCATTCACTGATCACCCCACATATCCACCCATCCCACCATGCATGTATCCATTTATCAAACTACTCACCCACTCATAAACACATACACCCCTTCATCCATTCATCCACCCACACAGGCAGCCAGCTTGCCACCCTCTCACCCACCCACCCATTCCATAACTAAAGTACCTCATGTTTTCTCTAAAAAGCATCATTCTCTTATTAGCACGTGTCTTATATAAACTGCTATTCTATTCTGTAATTGTATGGGAAGCCAGGCAGACTTCTCGGGTCTGAAGGGAACCAAATAGAAAGATTTTCTGCCTTCAAGGGCCTGGCACTTCAGGGAGGAGCATACAAGGCTGGAGGCGAGGGCAGCTGAAGTGAAGAATGCTGAAGAAGGGGCAGAGGGCAAATCCGATCCATGCCTTTTTTCCTTTAAAGACCACTCTGGCCATTCAGTTGAGACTGCAACTGTCTGTGAGTGAGAGCACATGACTCCAGCTATGGTGACCGAACTGTTCTTCACTTTCCAGGCTAGGATGCATTGGAATGTCACACACAGCCTAAGTAGTGCTCTGAGACTAAGTTTAGCTCTCTGTAAAGACTCCAAGGGCAGTTAACTTGCAGTGGTCATGGAGTTGTAGAGTTCTTACTCAAGTAGGTGCATCCGACAATATGTCACAGTCACAGGTGTAGAAAAAGAGAACAGAAGCCAGGCATTACATTACAGTGGTATGTGTGAGTGTGTGTGTGTG
>NC_034591.1:1689373-1729928 GCF_900095145.1 Mus pahari
AGAGAGAGAGAGAGAGAGAGAGAGAGAGAGAGAGAGAGAGAGAGAGAGAGAATGAGCCAGCCACCTGCCTAAATGTAGATGCCCATTGTTCTGAAGATGTGTTCCTAAACAGGATCTATTCATTTTAATAGGATGTATAATTTCTGATTGACATAGACAGCATTGTAAGGCACAGTGAAATTCAGGCAGCTAGAGTGGTAGAGCTGGTGAAAGGATTATTCTATGTCTAAGACTGAAATGACAAGGGAGAGAGAAATGGGAATAAGAGTTCTTTGCTAAAGTTTTTAGAGAAGTATTATCTAAAGTCTATATTTGAAAAGCAAAAAAATATTTCAAAATTTAATTACATCAAATGTCCTTGTAAAACAAATTGAATTCTCTTAACTTTGTAGTCCCTACAAAGCAATTTGAGTAATTTGTATCATTTAAGAAGAACAAGAAGCCTATTACAGATAAAACTAACACAACCTTACATTTACAAGTAAATTATTATTCTTACATTTAATTAATAACTACACATAAATATTAGTTCTAAGTAATGCCTCCATTTAAAGCTTGACAAGATATGCTAATAGAATTTTTTAGAAATATGTCATTTTTAGCTATGTATAAGAGACACGATGGAAATAAAATGTATCCTAGGAAATGGGAGTTAAAAAATGAAAATACTGAGGCTTCACTGTTGCATGTGTATCACCACCCACATCAAATCTCAATTCTGTCAGCATATACTCCCTACACATGCACCTACGAGTCAGCAGATGCACTGGGCATACAGAACTGACGACAGCTCACACCCACGTGTACAAATGCAAAATTACAGCTTCTGAATGGGAAACACTCACACATGGATACAGACAAAGCCCCCAAAGTCAGAGTGACTAAGCACTGTTATCCTTTTCCACGTGAGGAAAAAATAAACAAGTATCTGTAGGAATGCAGGAACACGAAAGTATTTCCTGCACCCCACATCTTCCTGACTAGATAGATACACAGCTTTAAGAGCAAGCATATCTAGCATCTAGAAACAAAAAATATCGAAATGAATGCCCAGAATCAAAAATCTAGTGTATTTTATAACAAACAGTTAACTACTTGTACACATAATGGCATCTGCTTATTCCAGTATTTGCCTATGCATGCTCTGCCCTGTTCACCTTCAGATGAATGCACTGTTATTTGTTTCTGTCATGTTAGCTCTCTCTTCCCAATCATATCTAACTAGGGGTTCAGAGTGCCCTTAAAGCACTGGCTAAGTCAGCTTCACCAAGGACTGCAATTAATTTAAACCTGCCGGCTGGGCTGACTTTCACCTTCTCTTGTGGAGGGACTCTACAGAGGATGGTCGCTGCACAGCAGGAGACCAGGGGGAAGAGCCTGCAGAGAAGAAATGACTTGCCAGGAAGCCATCATGACTCAGGGGGGGCAGAAGACTGGTGTGCTCTGCAACTCAGAGACATTCCATAGGCAAGCAACTGCAGAGCAATGTACGAAGGTAAAGTTTTACTGCTTAAAAGCAACCCACCTGACATGGCTTGAAGCAATCGGTAACCCTAGGAAGATAAAGCCTTGGCTGGACTTTAGGCATGTGCTTATAGGTACGCACCGTGTTACCCAAGCGCTTCATTTTAAATTCTAGTCTTCTCTCCCCACCGATGCTTCGGTAACTTACAAGGTACGGCTGCGTTTAGAGCTTCAATAACACGAGGACGTATCGAGTAGAAAGTTCAACCAACCAATTAAAGAACACCCAACTCCAGTTTGTGCAAAAGATATGAAAGGCTGAATGTGGATATTTCTCTCTTGGGAAGAGTGAGCAAGGAGAGGGGCAGCGGAGAGATCATAAATTACCTCAAAAATAGATTTGATATTATGGAACATATTAGTACCACAGAATGTCAATTTGCCTAGGGCTTGATATAAAAATGACTACATGTATTTGTGGATACATAGACTTATATATCCCAGTTAAACACAAAGGAAAAAAACAAAGACAATTAAACACACAGAGAATAAGAAGGCCATGAATTTGAAAGAGCGGGGAGAGGAGAGGAGGTGCATGAGAGGAGGGCTTGAAGACAAGAAAAGGGACAAGTGACATTATAATCCCATGAAAAAAAAAAAAAAAAAAAAAAAAAAAAAAAACAATGTACAAATGACCACCTGTATGTTGTGCTAGTCATTCTTTAGAATGGAGTCTATTTGGCTGTTTGCAATTTGAATTTATAATTTCTTTATATTTTAATAAGTGCATTTTCTCAGCTGGTTAAAAGAAAAGTGAACATAATCAAAGAACCATGGCTATCGTGGAGGCCCCCTCTCATCTGACAGAGCCATCCTGGAGGCCCCCTCTCATCTGGCCGGGGCATAGCGGTATGGAGCTACCTCAGCGCCTTTCTTGGGATTGCTTCATGGAGAAAACCCGGCTTGGTCTTTCTGAGTGAATAATTACCATAGCCATGAATCGCTGTGCTTATATTCCAAGCAGGCATCCTAATTGTGTGTTTATGCAACAGATAATATCCTCAAATCCTTTTGGGTAGAAGTCACAAGGACCCATTCACTCTCTCACTCATGCCACAAACACTATGTGTAGGTCTACTCTGTGTCAGGTGCCATGATTTCAGCAGGGAACAGAAGAGGCAGAAGGGCAAGCAGCTTCAGGCAAATATGCAAAGCGACCCACTGGGCCCCTCACAGAAGAAAATCAAACTCGTAAATGTTCATGAAAACCAGAAGGGCTATGTTATGTTCTGGTAGTTATTAGGGAAACCAAGCAAGACATGAACATTCCAGCTAGGGTTCTGATACAGCTCTTTTAAAAGCCAGACCCGACAGTCCTTGGAACACAAATATAAAGAAATTCACGTATACCAGAAAAGAGCCCATTCCAGAGAAAAGATCGGTGTCTCCCAAACTCTGAGGACTTTAGTTGCGTTAATGCCAAAATACCACAGTGATTGCATTCTAGAAACACTACCTCTGCTGTGGAACTGTGGTGCACGTCTTTATAAGTGACTTGAAACCCCCCAACACACCATGTTTCTGAGTTGATAGATTCCCCAGCAGGAGTACTGAGAGGCTTTGACATGACACAGGCGTCCTGAAGCGGAACTATAGCACACTGTCATCGCTCCCCAGAGGACTATGTTAAAATGCTGAGGAAGCACCCTCTGACCTCAGCGTGTGCCTGGCTACCACAGTCATCCTCCAGTCCCCGGGGGCTTTTGTTCTTTTCAGTCTAGACCCAAGCATCGCACTCTAGTCATTAAACATTTCCATCTTCAGTGGTACACATATCCATGTGGATTCAGGCACATCTCTGGGGGAGGTGCTGCAGCCATCTGGACTTCCTCCGCCCCCACAAGACAGAACACCTCTCTCTGTCTCCACCAGGTGACTCTTCTAGGGGGAATTTATGAATGCTTCAGAGTGGAATCTTTACAGTAACAAACGTACAACTCCTCTAAAAGAAGGAGAGAGAACGACAGTAGCTATGTTCCCATCCTGGTGGAAAGCAGCTGGGGTGGTGCTACCCACAGACAGCAGGCACAGAGAGGCACACACTGTGTTGCCTACAGGTTAGTGGCAAAGGCTGAAGTGGAACTATGTGCTCCAGCCTCTTGTTACCAAAGAGTGGGGGATGCTCATGCCTCCCATGCAGCTTCCAAATACAAACTCAAGTGTCTCACCCAGAGTGTGGCTCAGCAAGGGACGGCACGGCACTGCACTGCACACGGGTGGATACTGAAGCACAGACACTGGAGGACCTGTGTGTAATGGACTGCTCACAGACAGTGCCGGGCCGTGAAGGTGCACTGTCCGGAGCTGAAGTCTATATGCTCCCGTTACTACAAGAGGTAAGGTCTTGGTCGTGAGAGCCTTGAAGTTTTACTCTGAAGTCACATAGCCAGACCAAAGCTCCTTCAGGAGTAACAGAAAATCGGAATATGAACAACTTTGTCAACTTTCCTCATCTACAACATCCTGTCTGTTCGCTTCCTGACTGACTTCACTTATACCTGTCCGTGAAGCTATGAACTTCTGGGAATTTTTCTGTCTCTAGCTCCCATCTTCCTATAGGAATAGTTACAGACACATAGGCTATCACACGCAGTTAGGGTTCTGGAGATATAAACTCAGATTTTCATGCTTGCAGGGTGAGTATTTTACCCACTTATCCATCTTTCCACCTCAATAATTATTATTGCATAGTGTGCATTTGTCTTAGAGGAGACCAAAGACAACAGTCTAACAAGATCGTAAACTACAGCAGAATGAAGTGGTTACTCTTCTCTTAGCTAGGAGACTGAGAAGGGGGTGAATGCACTAACAGTGAGCCAATAATTACACCCTCCTTTCTTTATGAGTGAGACACGTCAGTCCCCCACTGCGCCTGTATTCACAGTGCAGTATCAGTGGTACTGACTTAGTAGAGACTTGAAAAGTGCTCACAGCTGAGGCTTCCATCTTTTGCTCCTGCCTTTCTGGAGGAAAAAAAAAAACAAAACAAAAAAAACAAAAAAACAAACAAACAAAAAAAAAACAGAGCATTTTCCCATATCGGTAACTCCATGGAGGGTGAGGAATGCAGGGAACGAACCTAACATCCTGGAACCAGGAATTCTAAGAACCAGACAAGCTCAAGCAATCATCGACTTACCACACAGGCAAAACAACTAACCTACCCTTTCCAGTGGGTGGCTGTAATGTGTGTGTGTGGTGAGGGAACTGTTTTGAGAACTATCACAGGCAGCTTGACTGCTGACCACAGTGTGATTGTGGTTCAGGTTGCAGTGTGTTATCAAACCTGGCTTAGCTTCATCTCTCTAGCCTGACAACCTGCTCCGCTAGAAAGACCTCATAAGGCTGGTAAACAGCTACACAACACCAAGTAATAGCCACAAACTAGCACAGAAATGTTTGCATTTATTCTGTTTCTAAAAATTCTCAAAACTACAAAATGCACATAAAATCTGAGATTACTGAGCACCACACTACACTTTTTGATTTCAGTGTTCCCAGGGGTTGAAGACAGTAAGTATTTTCTACCACCAACTGGTCAACCACTTATCCTGAATTTCTCACAGTGCCATGGAATTACTCATGCGGGAAGATACAGGAGTTAGGGAGGAATTTTTACATTGTGGATTTCTACTTATGCACTTGCTGACATTTGTTTGTTAACAGTATAAATATTACCTACCAAGAAACTAAAGACAGAAATAAAGAATGGCCAGCTAGTTTACAGTAATGCCCCTGGCATATAACACTTTAATCAAATGTAGGCCAGGCTGGTCTCAACTTCATAGATCTGCCTGTCTCTGCCTCTTGAGTGCTGGGATTAATGGCATGAGCCACCATCCTTAACTGCACATAATTATTTATCTACATATTCAGGGTAAAAGTTTAACTTTATCCCATAAATATGACAATAACCAAATCATACAAAGTAGGCAGCAGACAGTAGGAAGGGCTTTTTGTGGTAACCAACACTGTGTATTCACTTTGGTGAAGTGAAGTGTGATTAACATTGAGGCTGCAAATTGTAAAATTCTCAGGCCCAGGGAGAGTGGAATATTTTTTTTTAATTAAAAATTAAGAAATCCACTTTGAAGAAGCTCACTTTCTCTTGAGAATTTATTTCATGTTTTCTGATACTTTGTAGACATTCTATTGGTTTCCAAGATTATTGACCTTACTGATGAAAGTGAGTGAGAAATTCTTTAAGCAGACTAGTGGATGTGGGTACACACAGCCTCTGCTCTGCTTAACCGACTGCTACACTCCACACAGCATCTGCTACTGGAGATGATGCTATTTCAGTGGTTAACACGGTACCCAGCTCCTTTCTATTTACTTTTATGTCATCGGCTATACCCCTGACACAGCATGTCAAATCCTCATCAGATGACAGACACAGGGGGGAGGATGTCCCTGTGTCTGTGATGTCACTGTTCACTGGTATGACAATAATTTCCCTCTGAGTCAAGATTGACTTTTACAGACACTCTCTCCTGGAGAGCTGCAGGCAGAAAGGACCAATCAAGAAAAATTCACACGATATGAAACCTCTTTCCAGCTCTGACTTAGGTCTGGTACATTGTGCAGCCAGTGGCCCTTTGAAAGGCTAAAGATCCATTCCCTTCCCTGCTCAAAGCTCCCCCACTATTTCTCATAGTTCAAATGAGATATCAGCTCCTCCCCCATGGCCTTCCAAAGCCTGGGTCTCTATAGTGTCTTCCTGCCTTCCTGGGGTCACATTTCTGCAGCCACACTTGGGACTTGGCATTTGTCATGATCTGTGCACTCTCTGGCTTGTGAGCTTCTCGGGTTGGTCTGCCTTGGTGACAGCTGTTTTCTAGCTTCTGGAGGACACCCCCTAACAGTGCAGACTCCTGAGTATGTATGCAAAGCACAGTTACTTCTGGCTGAACAGACCCTCCCCTTGGTTTCCATTCACCCTCCAATTTACACCTACCAGTGACCTCCAGTAACACTGTCCCACAGTCAGAACATTGAGGCAAGTCTGTCCTTCCTGTCACTTTTTCATTTTTTAACTTCCTCTTCTCTTTAAAGTTCACATAATCCCCATTCTTCCCCTAGCAGCTACAGGAAGTAAATGATTGCTATCAGAGGGAGAAATTTTCTACAGTAATGTAGGCATTCCTATGTTCTCTTCAGGAAGCATATTTCTGTCAGAAATCACAATTAAACTCATGGGGACATGCGCACGCGAACACACACACACAGACGGGGGCTGGGGGGGGGGTGGAGGGAGTGTGAGAGAGATAAATGAGAGTGGTGGTAAATTTGACCAAAATATGTTGTATGCATTATGGAAATGTCAAACTGAACTCAATCATCATGTATAATTATTGTCTGCTAACAGATCTTTTAAAAAGCTCATGTAACTCACACACTTACTAATTACATGACTTTTGGTTGACATAGGTGGTAGCTCACAGAGAGAGCTCTGAAAATCCCAAACATACATCAGTAAGCCT
This sequence comes from Mus pahari, assembly GCF_900095145.1. Taxonomy (NCBI): domain Eukaryota; kingdom Metazoa; phylum Chordata; class Mammalia; order Rodentia; family Muridae; genus Mus; species Mus pahari. Next base: position 1,696,381 of record NC_034591.1, read on the forward strand.
TTCAGCAAAGCAACTGGACATAAGGACTGAATTGCTGCACAACAATTTTTGTGCTAACCTGTGTGTGTGTGTGTGTGTGTGTGTGTCTGAATGTGTGCACATGTGCATTTTTTTGTATATGTCTTTTGTGTGTGTATGTGTGGATGCAGGTACACATTCTCATGCATGTGCATACTTCAGACATCCCTCTGTCTGTTTCCTCCTCCCCAAGGATAGAGTTATCAGCACGCAGCACCATCAGTGGCTTCTTTGGTAGACTCTGGGGATCTGAACTCAGGTCCTTGTGCTGGTGTAGCAAGCACTTTCCTCATTTCCCATCTCCCTTGCTCCTTTTACTTGCTTGCACATGGTAAATCACTGTCCCAGCAATTACACTCTAACATAGATTTAACCTGTAACTGTGATGGTTGCTATCAAGCAAGAGAAACAATTCCCTAAGCAAAGCATAAAAAGCAAGTAGGAAAGGGACTAGCAAGCAGAAGACACGTGATTTTTATGATGAAAACATTATTTTAGAACCATAAACCTTTAATATATATTATATAAAAATAAAAATATACCAATTAAATTATCTAACTTAGTCGTGTTAAAAGTAGCTAGAATTAATAATGATGAATGTGTAAAAAGAGTTTTGCATTTAATTTCTGTAGAAGTCGGTGGGCTGGTGGAACAGACACCATCACTTATGCAGAGTAAAGGAGGTGCCTCTGCAAATCTTCAAAAGTAGGGGTGTCTCTGCAAGTGGGGGTGTCTCTGCAAGTGGGGGGTGTCTCTGTAAGTAGGGGGTGTCTCTGCAAGTGGGGGTGTCTCTACAAGTGGGGGTGTCTCTGCAAGTAGGGGGCCTCTGCAAGTAGGGGTGTCTCTGCAAGTAGGGGTGTCTCTGCAAGTAGGGGGTCTCTGCAAGTAGGGGTGTCTCTGCAAGTGGGGGTGTCTCTGCAAGTGGGGTGTCTCTGCAAGTGGGGGTGTCTCTGCAAGTGGGGTGTCTCTGCAAGTGGGGTGTCTCTGCAAGTAGGGGGTCTCTGCAAGTAGCGGGGTCTTTGCAAGTGGGGGGTCTCTGCAAGTAGGGGGTCTCTGCAAGTAGGGGGCCTCTGCAAGTAGGGGTGTCTCTGCAAGTAGGGGTGTCTCTGCAAGTAGGGGGTCTCTGCAAGTAGGGGGGTCTTTGCAAGTGGGGGGTCTCTGCAAGTGGGGGTGTCTCTGGAAGTAGGGGTGTCTCTGCAAGTAGGGGGGTCTCTGCAAGTGGGGGGTCTCTGCAAGTGGGGGTGTCTCTGCAAGTAGGGGTGTCTCTGCAAGTAGGGGTGTCTCTGCAAGTGGGGTGTCTCTGCAAGTGGGGTGTCTCTGCAAGTGGGGGTGTCTCTTCATGTAGGGGTGTCTGTGAAGGGAGCAGTATGATACCAACATGGCCTCTCTCTGACCTTCAGGCATGACATCCTACCCAGCATAATTCTTGCTGCTTCCAAAGCGTTCCAGATACCTTATAAAAGACTTGAGAAGACACAGGGGGTGCGTAAGTCAATGGCCTAAACCTCCTTGGCTGTGGAAAGGGCCGAAGTGGCATTTCCTATCTCAGGTACCGAAGACTGCAACCTCAGCATTGGCAGGGGACATTTTGTTCCGCAAGATGTCAAGCTCATTATTTGCCACCAGTGCTGTCATTAAGCTTGTCTGGCTCTGGATCTGTGTCCTCAGTCCTATACTGTATGTCACTAAAGATCCTTTGGAATAGGTAATGTGTGGAAGGATCATGTTTCTAATCACTCTAGGACAGTCCTGGTCCTTATCCGTTGTCCTGGGACAGTCGTGGTCTGTTCTCGTTGTCCTGGTGAAAGTATTAATTGTATCACTTTTCAAGAAAGATATTGGAAGGCAAATCATCTGAAACATTTTTTTAGAATTGACAGTTTAGTATAAGAGCAGGTGTGGAGGGCTTACAGATGCCCAGTGAGCAGGTGATGGGCAATGAAAGATGCTTGTGGGGAGATGGGTCTTTAGTAAGATGTGGGAGGCAGAGAGGAGCTGATCCTCCCAGCTCTGGCTATAACAGACAAGTCTTCTTTAAGAGAGATACTAGGGTTGGGGCGACACTCAGAGATGGGAATTCCCTCATTTGTAAAATAGGACTCCAATGTGAGGGAAATACTATCGTAACTTAGACTCACTGTGACTATCAAATGAGAGAAGGTATTAAAACTTTTTTAAAGTAATGAGGCAGCCCTGAGAGGTAAGCTACCAAGGTAGGATACTTCTGAAATCACTTACTTCCTTCTTTTGAAAATAGAAGCATGGATCTAGTTGACTCAAGAAACCCTGTCTGTGCCTACGCAGGACGTGGGGAGAGATTTTCCACTTCATTACAAGCACCTAGTATAACCAAATCCACATGTAAATGCTGATCCAAAGATCATGTGTCTGAATGCTTGGTCTAGACATAATATGTTTGAAACACCACCATCATTCACTTTTTCTTCTTCACTGGTAAATTTTTCTTTCTTTATCATATCTCATTCACATAAGGCAATTCCATCTTCCTCAAAGTTTCTTCAATTGAACAGCCTCTCGCATTTGGATGATTAACTTGCCCTGAGAAATGATGTAACCACTTTAGATATGTCCTGTTGCTTGCTTGATTTTAGAAAATAGGGCTATTTTATTTGAAATTTCATTACTGCTCTTTGTTTCCAGTCTGGCAGTGTTGTTTCCTCCTTGAACTTTACAGTGTCTTCCTGTCTGCACTTCTGAATAATAACTAATCACTAAGCCACTGCTGAATGCCCCTTTGTTGGGGGGAACTTAAGAGCTGGAGGGAAGAACCATTCATTCAGTCTGCCTGCTGCTTGGGTCTGAAGCCATTTGTACAGATTTGGGGTCAGGGATTTTTGTACATATTATAAGAATACAGACATGAAATTTTCTTCAAGGGATGTCCAGATTTAAGTACAACTTAGAACACAACAGTAAAATAAAACACTTTGAAATGCTTTCTCTTATATGAATGCATACACAAATTGTGTGTGTGTGTGTGTGTGTGTGTGTGTGTGTGTGTGTGTGTGTGTGTGTTAGGATTCGGTATTAAGACACCATGCCTGTACTGTTATGCAAATATCACAGTATTTTTTTTCCTTGAGACAAAACACATTGATAGGCAATTCAGAGAAGACACAACGTCACAGTAAGGACTATGTTCAACTTGGCTTTCAATGTGAAAGGGTCTTGGGAGGCCGCAGGACCAGGAAGCACTTTGTGCCCAGGCCTCCAGTCCATTGGCCTTAGAAGTCAGTTCAAGACCCAGGCTTCAGCTCCAGTGTGCTCAGTGTCCTGTGAGAGTCTGGAGCTCTGGTTGTACTGTTCTCTGAGCTCATGATTGCTGTGGGGTCTCTAAAGTGCCAGTGGTCATTGAGGGACCCTCATTCACTGTAGATGGAGGTGCAAAGTCATGTAATCACTGTGGGAGTCAGTTCAAATATTTCTCAGAAAATTAAAATAATACCACCTCATGTTACTGTACTATTTCACACCTGAGCAGCTTCCCAGAGAACTACATATCCTCCTACAGAAATATGTGAGACCCATGGTCACTGTTGCTCCCTTCACTGCAAAAACAACAGGAATCAACCAGTTCAAAAGTTGGTATGTATATCTGCTATCTATCTATCTATCTATCTATCTATCTATCTATCTATCTATCTATCTATCTATCTCAAATATATATATGCACACACATATGTATATATGAATGAATATTACTCAATTTTAAAGAAAAATGTAATCACAAAATTTGCAGGAAAATGAATGGATTTAGAATGTATAATATTAAGCAAGGTAACAAAATATCAGAAAGAAAAAACACATACATAATCTAGCTAATAATACAGAAATATGCATAAACACGTGAATGTGGGTAGAATACAACATGTGGGCAAGAGAACAAGGGAGATTAAATATTAGGGTGTGGTGAGGAAGAACCAAACACAGACAATGAACAGGAGTTACCAATGGGGATACGATGTAACTGTTTTTTCTCATTCTAATTCTCTCATGGGATTTTAGGTTTTGGTAGCAGATAAGTGCATAAAAATGTTTCAGTAGTGAAAGTATAAAGTCCAATGTCAGAAATCTCCAAAGCGTCTGTTTAGAATCGCTGTTCTAACCACAGTCAGTGAATAGCACAGTCCTCGAGTCTGATCAATTACAAGGTATGGTATTTTTATGCAACACTTTTGGGGTGTAAAGATAATAAAAATAAAAAAGATACTCTTAAGCAGTTCAAATCAAGAGAAGCAAAGGGCTTCACTGATAAAAGAGAAACCACTCTAAATTATCAAACTCTTAGAAATGAGTAGGGAGCTGACAAAGATTGCATCTTTCAACTGTAAACTGAGCAAAAACCATAAATAGTTTACAGTAGAGGAAAAGCTGACACAGGTCAACAGATGCCCAACCTCGGATTAGAGCAAGCATGAAAACTGACATTAGAGTAAGGTTCCTTTCGGCGGTTGACTGGTTGAGTCTGGGCACACACTCTTGACTGGAGAAGACCGTGGGGAAGCAGCCCATGTATTGCCAACGCAAAGACAAAGGGAGCATTGCTTTAGGATGATAAACGCCAAAAACCACAACTGCTTACACTTGTTGACTCTTCAACTCCATTTCTCTCTACTTACTGCTTAAATATAGCTATTACCACATTGATACTTCTAATAGTACAATACTGAAGATAGTGCCAATGTGCATAGGTAAACTTCTATACAGTGACATGTAGAGATCTGTAAGATACACTAGTGAGAAAAACAAGACACAACCGTAGTTTGTGTAGGAGTGTAATATATATTCACCAGCAGCTAACGCATCAGAGAAGGAGCCTGGTGTCAGGGAGAGCAGCGGATTCCAGGAAGCGGGCATATGGGAGAAAGGGCAGAGAGAAAGCTTTGCACTATGGGATTGTTCCATCTTTCAAAATGAATAAATTTATTCTGTTAAAGAGTCAAGGAGATGTCTCTGTGGGTAGAGCTGCTTGCCATCAAGGCTGATGACCGGAGTTCAATCCCTAAAACCCATATGGTGGAAAGAAAGAACTAACACATGCAAGTTAGCCTCTGTCGCGCACACACACACACACACACACACACACACACACACACACAAAATTCCTTTTTTTTTAACTAAAGTAAGTATAGCTTTCCTCCCCTTTTATAATCTCTGCAGTCCTCTTTGGGGATAGAGTATAGAGGTGAGGCGCAGGGTGCGATAGGGGACCCTAGACTGCTAGTGTTCTTTGGGATATGCGATTTCTTCCCTTGGAGTACAAGGGCTGTGAAGTCCGAGACTAAGATTCCCTGATGGTCTGGCTGGGCTGTGTGAAAGGGATCGGTCTCCTCTCAGTTTATAATCATGTCTCTGTTAGTCGAGCCTTACCCCATCCTGACATGCTGTTCTTCTGGACCCCCAATACAATGCCCGCCGTGTCTGCTGCAGCGCTCACACAACACTTAACATATCTATTCTCATTTATACATTTCTACCAGAGGAGTGTCATGAATTAGACCGTTTCTGTAAGCAGTCAGTGTAACTCAGAGCACCGCTAATTTTTGAATGTCAGATATGTACAGTGTATACATAGTTCTCCCTCTCCTGAGGCTCACAATCTGCTAAGTTAATCTGTTCTACGTCTTATACTTTCTGGAAGCCATTAAGTGCTTCCGTGTGTCTGGATGAAGATAAGCTCTATGAACACAGAAATAGAGAAATTGCTTTATATTTTCTAGTCTAGGCATTTGGTAGGTGAAATGACTATCTTACTTGGTCCTTTATGTATATGACTTTATTCATTTAAAATATTATTTGCTTGTTTATCTTGGTAAATGCTAGGACATTATTCTGCCAGTGAGCTACACTCTGGCTTCTCAGGCTCCTTGATTGTGTGTCTTGGAATCCTAAAATTTCATATCCAAACAAGATTGAAAGGCCCACGGTGCTTATAAAGAGCCATCTTCTTGCCTTAAAACTCCACTAGGAATAAGTACACTGATTACACGATGCTTCTTGCTTAATTAAAAAAAGAAAGAGCTATTATAATAAATTGCCATGTTTTTAGACTTTTTCCAAACATAGAACTAATTTATAATTTTCAGTAAAAGTACAAAGAGCCTTGGGACTTCTGAAGAAGATAAAAGAATTCTCATCACACTGTACACTTTCAGAAGAAGGATAATGAAGAGTAAAAATAGTTCCCAACTCAGTCATTCTTTGAAATTGGTAAATTCCTGGAGTCTCCAAAGAGCAGAAGCAGAAGACACTTGGCTTCCCTCAGTGAAATTACTCACGGCTCTGCCTCTGATAGGGCAGTGGCTACCAGACCCTCCTTGAAATTCCTCTGGAAACTCCATGGTCAATCTACATTTCATGTATCATGTTTTGTAACTCAAAAAGGAACACAACAGGAGAATTATTTTTCCTGGTTTTATTCAATTTCCGACTGCAAATCTTTTATCTCTTCAATAAAAAGCAAGCAGTTCAGATTTTCAAGTTTCATGACTGCCATCTACTGGTGAGTGAGGAGGTGACAACTTATTTTTGAAATGGGACATCCTCAAAGGCCTCCAGTTTTAGGCTTAAATATATTGCGTCGAAATACCAGAAGCTACACAATCAGAGAATCAGGAGAATTTTTATAATTGAACTCAAATCATTTTACCATATACTACTTGCATAATTGAAGAAAGAAAAATTTGTTTTCTTTTTAATAATTTATTACATTTTATAAGTATTATACAAAAGTAGTGGTATGTATGAGTTGTCTTCCAATTTAAATTTTGCTCCTGTGTGGGGTGTGGGGGGTATGTGTGTGGGTATGTGGTGATTGCATTGATATTGGATCTCTTCTTCAATTTCTCTTCATCTTACTTTTTGAGACAGGGTCTCTCACTGAATCTGGAGCTCACAGATTTAGGAAGATTTAACCAATCAGCAGGTTCCCAGGGACCTGCCTTTCTCTCTTTAACTAGGATTAGGACTACAGGTCCCTTCATGCCCAGCTTCTTTCATGGATGCCAAGAATTTGGATACAGGTCCTTATGCTAATGCAGCAAACGCTTTACCATTGTTTTGCCATCTCTCCAGATAAAATTTTCTTTTATAAGCAGGGAGGCAGGTCTAACTGATAATGAAATTATTAGGGAATACAAGCTCATCTAGACCAGTGGTTCTCAACCTTCCTAATGATGTGACTCTTTAATAATGTCCCTCATACTGTGGTGACCCACAACTCTAAAATTATTTTCATTGCTACTTCATGGCTATAATCTTGCTACTGATATGAACTGTAATGTACACATTTTTGGAGCCAGAGGTTTGCAAAAAGGGGTCTCAACCCACAGGTTGAGAACCAATGATCTTGGGAAATCAAACATAGTTCATGAGGCGAAATTCTCTCATGGTAGAGGGGGAGTGAACTTTTTCTTTTTTAATGAATTGTGAAAACACAAGAACAACTCCATTAGCACACAAAGTACACAATGGCAAAGGTAAATGGGATGTTTCAAGGCTGCATGTTGCTTGAACATGGACATTTATATAGTCGCCTTTTATGTACAGGAAGCGCTTAGCATTTACAGTTAATAAAACATACCTGGCTTAAAATGTGGTAAAGAATGAACTCCAGGCCACGTGTCCTCATTTGGTGTTCCAAGAACCTAATAAAGAACAGGAAATTGTGAAAACAGACATTATTTCCAAAGCACTCAGAATTCTCAAGTACAGAAAACAGTACACTGCATGGTATGAACCTCCGAATGTCTCTCCGTTACCATCAGCCATGATTTTCATTTCAATGAAAGCAAAGTCAGTTGAAGAGCCACCCAAGGTAACTCGCCATGTTCTGACAAACACAGTTGAATGTGGCAAGTCAGGTCTGCCATATTGTGTCAAGTTCAGTATGTAGGTAAAGAGACACAGTGCAAAGTACTCTTCATGGAACCTTGCAATGCATGCTGGTGCCCCTCACGACTCCGCTGGGTGTCCCTCCCTACACTGTCACTGTGTATCACTCCAGTCGAGGGTGTGCTATCATTGCTTCCCCTAATGTCCTCTGTCTCAGTATCATGATGTTCCAAAACTCAAGAGGCACAGTTTGACATTCACATTCTTCCAGGATCCTTCAGTTTTAATCACTGTGATTTACAGTTTCCTCTTGTCAAAATAGTCTTTGATGGGCACAGTCTCTTTTTTTTTTTTTTTCTATTTTAATTTCCACTTCTTCCCCATCTACATTTGCTCTTGCAAAAGGAACTGAAGGAGAGTTCGGGCTCCCACACTGAACTCGAGCGAGCATTCACTTCTCTTAATGATCATAGTGAAGCTCGACACTTCAGATCCAACATGTGGAGCTGAAAAGTTAAGAGCCTTGAAGGCAAGCTCACAGGGTTTATATCTTTGCTCCTCTACTTTCCTGCCATGTCAGTGTGGGTGAGAAGGAGCCTCGGAGGGCATCACCTTTCTCATTACAAATCAGAGCGTGAAGACAGCACCTGTGTCACCTGTGTGGAGAACAGTCCATGGCTGTCAATAAAGAAAGAATATTAGCTAAGTACCCACAGAAAACTGGATTGCCTCAGGGATGCAGTGAGCTTGGAGAGTACAGACTTCTCTATTGTAGCTCCCGGCCTAGGGTGCATTCAGAGCAAGATACTGCCATTCACATGATCCTGGGCAAGCATGGGTTGTCACCGAGTTAGAAGAGTGGGAGACAAGGCTGGAAAACTATGAAGAAGGTAGAGGGGTGGGAACAGGAGGATCAGGTAAGACATATAGCTTTCTATCTGAGGATTCACAGGCATCACTAGACAGAAGGCAATGCAGAGGGTTATGGTTACAGCTCCAGGGATTTACTGGTGACAGGTTCCAGGGCTGTGTTGGCCAAGGGTGGCACACAGTGAGTGTTTTATTCACATTCCTATTCTGTTGAGTCAGTACCAAATATGTGGACTCACATACTCACTTCAACGTTAAATCAGCACATGAGATGATAAAGTTCTTCTTTGAAATTACAGTTGGTTGATCTTTGAAAACGTTAATAAATACTAGCATAGACTCTGTCTTAGTTGCTTTTCTATTGCTGTGATAAGACACGGAGATAAAGGAACTTTTAGAAGAAAGGGCTTATCTGGATTTTATCAGAGGGTCGGACTCTGTAACCCTCATGATGGGGAACGCAGCAGCAGGCAGAAGGCATGGTGTTGGCACAGCAGCTGAGACCTTCCGTTTTTATCCACAAGCGCAAGGCAGAGGGAGCTACCTCTGAATATTATGGGCTTCTGAAACCCCAGAGTCCACCCTCAGTACACACTTCTCTAACACAGGCTCACCTCCTAATTCTTCCCGAAATGTTCCACATACTTAGGACCAAGCATTCAAGCATATGAGGCCATGAGAACCATTCTCATTCAAACTGCCACAGAGCTATGTAAACAAGGTTACATAATTTAATTGATGGGCCATGTGGAGAGAGGGAAGGAGATAGACAATGGGGTGGGGGCAGAGAGAAGAAAGAGAAAGAGCACTGTATAAAGAATTCTGATAACAATGTCTCTACAAAAGGCACTTTTGAAAGTTTTTAGGCACCACACACACAGAAACACAAACATTCCCACAGATACACACAGCCACACACACACATACACACGCACACACACACACACACATACACACTCAGGTTGAATTTTGCATGAATGACAAAGGAGTCTACCAATACTAAACTTTAACAACTGAGGAGAGGCACAGTCAGCCAAATTGCAACACAGACGCAGTCTCTGCATCACACATAAGTCGCTGGACAGTCTATGAACAAAGTACAGCCAGAGTAAGCTTTGCTGCAGAATGACTACTGTCCTGGTAGTTCAGTCAATGTTCCCATAATGCCTGTATCAACACACCCTTTTCCTAGGCATGGTCCACATCCTTATAATTGCTCCGTTTCATGGAGATTAGTAAACATCATGGCTGTCACATGAAAATTAACAGGAAAGACAAACCACACGAGACGGTTATTTAATGTCAGACCTGGCAATCGGATCCTGCGCTCCATTTTTTTTGTAGACGTTCTTGGAGCCTTTGCTCAGGAAATGCAAAGTGGGCAGAATGTTCACAAAGGAAAAGAAGAATTAAAAATTAATTTTGCTTCCAGTAAAAGCCTTTTCAGAGGGTAAGAGGCAGGGTGGGTTGAGTGGATGATGGGCAAGGACAGGCATCGAGGCACTATGGAAAGTGTATGTGTTTGTCTCTGGGCCAGACTTTTATTTTCGTGAACTAATAAGTTCCAATGTCAAGATATTTCTGTTAGAAAGCAGAGGAATACTGGCAAAAAGTCAAAAAAAAATGATGTTTTATGAATAAAATATCAAAAAGAAAACAGAATCTGTACTATCAGAATGCTAGAGTCCTCACCTATATAAGTAAATGCGTTTATGGTATCTGAAGCCCTCCCCACCCCCGGCATCTTATGATAACAAGTCATGATAGCTGAAAAGTCTGTTGAAAAGATTTCATTTCTTTCTTGAAATTAATATAATGATATCATTTCCCCCTTCCCTTGCTTCAAACCTTCTCTCATACCTCCCCTTGCTCTCTTTCAAAGTCATGATTCTTTTTATTAGTTGTTGTTACGTATGTATGTATGTTCCTAAATACATAAGCCCATCTTGTTCAGTCTATATCCCCATAGTTACCATGTATGTTTTAAGGGATCCACATCTGGAACCACAACAGTGCAGTAGTGCAGTAGCGGCACGCACACCTTGGTGGTAACCAACAGCTCTCTAACTGGACTTAATGCCCACTCAACCAGAAAATCATCCCTGGTACCGGAAACCTAGGCAACTACCCAGAGCTAGCAAAGTCAAGGATCCTTAAGGGGGAACCTGCCACTGCCATGTTGCTTAATCAGCAAACCCCCTAGCTACACCCTAAATCCTTGCCTTATAGCCACAGATGACTCTGGTGCGTTTTCACCTGTCGTCGTGAAAACTTGCAACACAGAGCTCACTACAGAAAACTACATTCGATCAAAATTTACAGCTGTGGCACCCAGTCCCAACTGATACATCTGAAATCCAACTCTGGCACATAAGGCCTGATTAGGGATCAGTGCAGAAGAGGGAATGGAGAGACTGTAAGAGCCAGAGGACCAGGGCGTTTGCTGTGGGACTGTAATGTCAGAGGCTACACTCATAAAGTCTCACCAACATGGCCATCCAAGCCTGAGCTGAACAAGAGCAACAATAATAGATAACCTAAAGTAGATGATGGCAGGGGGCCTCAACCATACAGAAAGAACTACAGGAAACCAAGGAATGTTGCGAGTGGAAGAAACAGTCTTCTCCAGGGAAAGGCACACCAGTTGGTTACACAGTACCAAATGGTCAGCCCAGAGAGGTCTTTTACCCATCCATTTATGCAGCTTCTCCTTGAAATCTGCCCAAGGAGCCTTGAACCTTCCAGCTTCCTACAGCAGATGAAAGGCTGGGGACTCTCTTGGAGACACCCCTGGCCTAGTGAAAGGGGAAGGTGAAAAGAGGAAGAATTAGTTTTCTTCAGCATGACAAAAGGTCTCTTACAGGGCACTGGGGTGAGTGTCAGGGAGGACTAGGAGCGCAGAGGATGCTATGCTTGGTTCTCCTGTGGGGGGAAAATTCAGTGCAGTAGAAGTTAAGGAGACAGGAGCACTGGGAGCACCAGCAGACAATTGTATGAGCATTTCATTTCTCAAACGTGCGGGGCTTCCCTGCAGTGCTTTCTCTTGGCGGTTCGTTCCCTACATGTCTGGCTTCTGCTTTGGCCAGCAGATCTCCCACCCCATGCTTTTAGGTTCAGCTCATGGGCCACTTTTGCCTGAGAGCATCTCTGGACAACCAAGTTCAAGTCACACAGTCTCGTGGCTGCGTGAGTACTCTTTGTAAACTTCTCTTAATGATGACTTGTTTCCCCATTGGACTTCAAGCCTCAGAGCAGAGACCATGATGTTTACCCTTCAGTTCTTAGTGCTCATTGGTCTTAGTGCTTAGTGTCTGGTACTGTATACAGAGTCAGAAAATGTTGATTAACTGACTGGATGGATGGATAGATTGATGGTGTGCCTGGATGACATAATGAAGTTCTGACTGCAGACTAACCTCAGATAGCATCTGGTAATGAATCAAAAAAGGCTGCATTTCTCTGTTACAGTGTTATAGCACCCAGTTTGAGACTGCAGCTTTTACTTTGAAAATTGAAATAGTCTCTCAAGGCAGAGTGCAAGTTCCTCAACTATTTTCTGGGATGCACATAACACTTGGCCAAATGGTGGGGTAAATGAATAAATTAATAGGGAGACATATGCCAGCCATTATTTAAAAAGAGATATGGCATATATCAGAGAGCAATCAATGGTAAAACACAACAGTTTTTTGAAGCCTATGTTCAAGTTATAACTATGTGTGCTGTGTGTGCATATAGTGAGTCATGATGCAAAAATGTTCATCTAGCTGGTTAAAAGCCAATTCCTATTCTAACAAGAAGCTAAGAGCATAAATCAAGAATGCAAGAGATAAAAGAAGTTTATACTGGAGGGCAATGGATTTAGCTTTGAGCCTGTTAAATGTTAGGAGTGCCTTCAGGTCAAGAGAGAGGTTGTGTTCAGGGCAATGGAATCAGATATGGGTCGTGGGGAAGAATTTCAGACAGGAAGAAATACTTGGAACTCCTTGGTGTATATGTGGTAATTGAAAGCAAATGTCAAATACAAGCTGCAAAATGGCCTCGCTCTCCTATGTTCCCACATATGCCAGAACTGTGTCTCTGGGATGTACTTGAGTGTTTGGCATCAGTTAAGATAAATAAGAAATGAACCCATCTTTATCACTGAGGTCTGTGCCTCTGATGTTGATGACTTACAGGCAATAATCATAGACTTGCTTTTTTGGGGATAGGCACCAATCTGGCACCTTTGCTGTCAGGGATCAGAACCTCTGTAGAAATATCTGTTTTACAGTAAGAGAAGAAAATAACTAGAGCTCAAAGTTCAAGAATTAGCGTTTCCTTGCAACATTTGTTCCCCCAAATGATAAACAATTACAAGAACGCTCATGGTTTTGCAGCCTTGTGGTTGCATGAGAATGAATATCTGTGGATGATACAATGAAGTTCTGACTGCAGGCTAGCCTCAGACTGAAGAGCCTTGGGTCTATTAACGTGGAGCTCATGGTCTTCTCCATCAAGAACACCAGAGCTTCGGGATAATAAGGACGGCCAGAGTCTTCTCTAGCTTGAGATGACCTAGAAGACTCTAACAGAAACTCTAGCACAGGGTGCTTCTGGCCTGAGGGGTGTGTATAAAACTGGCTCCCACAGGCAGGAATTCATGGAGGGAGACAAATGCTGGGTACTTGCTTCATGTTTTCAGGCTTTATGTGAATGACCATAGTGGATCTGATGACTGTAAGCTAGCTGTGAACACACACCACACAGTGGGACTTATAGACTGATGACTGTAAGCTAGCTGTGAACATACACCACACAGTGGGACTTATAGACTGATGACTGTAAGCTAGTGTAACTGTGAACACACACCACATAGGTGGACTTATGGACTGGTGACTGTAAGCTCGTGTAGCTGTGAACCTAAACAAATAGTGAACTGAATAACTCATTTTCATCTGACTCTTAAAACATCTCTAAAATAATACTGCTTCGTTGGTCCCACTGGCTCCTCAGTGGGAAGTCCTGACTCAGCAAAACTATAGGGCCATCATACACCACATTCTGGACAAGATGTTGAAGACTGTGAAAAGCCACAGAAAGCCGATCCTTTAAAATGCTTGTCTGGACAGTGTACTCTGTCTAGAATAATGATCTCTTGGAGATTCAGAACATCTCATGCTGCTTAGAACTGCACACTGGGGGTACTGTGGATGGAGAAGATGAAAGATCAGAAGCAAGGGCTTAGGAATCTGCTGGCCTCCAGGAATGTGGTGAGAAGAAAATCCTGAGAGCACATGTCATGTGTGTGTGTGTGTGTGTGTGTGTGTGTGTGTGTGTGTAAAGATAGTTACAAGATGGGCTAAGCTATGAAGGAGAAAAATGCAAGTCACACAAAGCCAAAATTGGCCTGGGATAGAAAAAAAGTACTGAATATAAATTTCTGATGGAAGTCACTGAAAATGTAGACTACATGCTTAAATCAAATAGTTACTCTCATGGTGTGAATTTGGAACTTCCCTACAGCCTCGGTCTCCAGCTGGTGGTGCTATAGTGTAAGGTTATGGAAACCTTGGGAAATGGAGCCTGGCATTTAGCTGTAACCTAGATCTCTGCGTCCTACTAAGCCACCCAAGTGTGATGAGCACTTCTTCTCACACTTCCTCCCCTAAGGAGTGGCCTAATCGTTCAATTGGGTCAATAAAGATGGCAGAAGCCAATCTCTGGGCAAAGATATAGAGGTAGGTTTTCCAGCTCCCAGGAAGAAGAGGAAGAGACAAGATAAGAGAAAGGGCTTTGGGGCCAGGCTGTGGAGGGAGAAGTCAGACACCAAGTAGGTCTGGAAGCCATTAGAACCTGTGGCGGCCTCCTCCACCTGATGAATTCTAATATAGAACAGCTGATGAGTTTAAGACAGTAGACCCTGATCCCAGCAGCTGTGTCATCTGGCTGATTTTTAAAATATTAAGATGGGTGTTTTCCCTGAGATGGGCAAGAGAGAAGGCACAGCCATGGGGCAGTCTTTGGCAGTCATTGGAGCCAGCCATGGGGGGATGGATAGTCGGTATAGAGCAATCCAGTGTTTGGTGTTTATGGGAAAAGAGTTAGCTGGCCGGTGGTTGCTGAGTACACAGCTGGCGGGTAGCTATTGTTCCCAGAGCCTACCTGCAGCAAGCATATTTTTGAAAATTACACGCAACAGCAAGCCAACATCAATCAATCTTTCCTTAAGCTACTCTGACAGGTATTTTAGCCAGAGCAATAAAAGAATCTAAGAGAGCCATTTTCTATTTATCTAAGTTCTTAAGCAGTCATAAGAATGTTTATTTAAAAACTCAGGTTAAAAACAACAACGTCTGTTTACACTGGAGTGGGTGATGGATGGAATGAAGTGGAAACATCTCTCACTCTTTATTAGATATAGTTCCATCTCTTTAACTTTGAATCACACACAGTGCCTCCTAACACCTGAATTAGGCCTTCTCACTTATTCCTGTTGGCTTTTATTTTTAACTTGGCAGACTCTAGACTCACCTTGAGACGAGTTTCTGAGCATGCCCGTGAGGCAATGCCTGATCCTGAGGTTATGTGAGGTGGTGGGAAGGCACCACTCCCTGGGCTGGAGTTCATAGTTCTCTGTCTCCTGACTGTGGATGCAGTATGACCAGCCACCTCAAGCTCAGGATGTTAATATTCTCTTTCCAAAGCTCTTTATGTCAGGTATTTGTTATAACAACAAAACAAGTCATTACTACGCTGCCTGTAGTGGTTTGAAGCGGATGGCTTCCATAGGCTCATAGATTTGAAAGCTTGGTCCTCTCTTGATGGACTGTTTGAGAAAGAAGTAGCCTTGATGGAGAAGGCGTGTGTCTCTACAGGAGCCCTGTCAAAAGCCCGCCCCAAACCCAGTCAGTCAGTGAGTCAGTCAGTCTGTCTGTCTGTCTCTCTGCTTGCTACCCGTGAATTGGATATAAAACCCTCAGCTACTGATACAGCATCATGCCTTTCTGCCTCATACCATGGTAATCATGGACTAACCTATAAAACTGTAAGCAAGCCCCCCCCCCGCCCTGCCCATTAAATGAGTTCTTTTATATGAGTTGCCTTGTTCATGGTGACTCTTCACAGCCGTAGATCAGTAACCATGACACCATGCATGCAATAAATAAGGCAACACTGGCGTGGCTTTCTCTGATAAACAATAATCATGGAGGTATGACGACACCAGATTTGTGCCTCATCAAACTCCTGGAGCCTCATGTGGACATGGTAGGCCAGAAACTGGGAGATGAATAAGGTGGTCACAGGAGGAGGCAGAGGGAGCGGCTCTTACCTGGTCCATACAAGGTCTACATGACAAGCACCAGAAGTAGCTAATGCTGCCCCGTTCAGTCCTCACGTGCCAGATGCCTCCCTTTACTGTTTACTCTCAGTGCTGGCATGTGTGACCACGCCTGTTTTATGTGGATGCCTGGGATTGGTACTCAGGCCCAGGCCCTCAGGTTTGACCAACTCTTACCCGTTGGACACTTCCTGAGTCTAACCCCCAACTCCTTTCCATTGTAAATGGCAGGGTGATATATGTGGTCTATAGCAGCTTTCCCACAATGGGAGATGTGAAACCCCAACTACAAACTGCTTTAGCTGGCAAACAGAACATGGCATGATACTTATCACCTTAGTAAAAAAAACGTTAGTCCCAGCCGGGCGTGGTGGCACACGCCTTGAATCCCAGCACTCGGGAGGCAGAGGCAGGCGGATTTCTGAGTTCGAGGCCAGCCTGGTCTACAAAGTGAGTTCCAGGACAGCCAGGGTTATACAAAGAAACCCTGTCTCGAAAAACAAAACAAACAAACAAAAATGTTAGTTCCTTTTTTGGTTATCTTTCAAGTCTTTTGAGACTATCAAGAAGGAAAGCTTCACCTTGCATCTGGGTGTTTGTTTTTACAACCTCCCAGGCACTCAGCTCACACCCCCTGAAGGGGAAGTGGGACTTAGGTCCAGAATCCCGGGTGGGTAAGATCAAACTTAATATTACCCCTTACTTATTTTCACTGATTTTATTTTACTTTATTTTCTATTATGGGAATGCTTAAGGGATTTCTGGGGTTTTGAAGTGATATGAACAAGCAAAATTACTTAAAATGAGTTTATTGAAAGGAAAATATTAAACCACGGAGAGAGGCCATAATGCTACAGCAGAGATCTCAGATATAGAGATAGAAGAGCTGATTGAGGGACTCTATTGGTGGGGGAGGGGATAGCAATATTGAGTCCGTCAATAGTGTGGTACCCCTAGAAAGGTACCCCAGGGTAGGTTGCTTTCAGGGCAACATGCTAGGAAGGAACATATTTGGTTCTACTCTCCACACATAGTAAAGAGCAGGTGACTGGGGACTCCTCAGGACTGTCCCCAGAGCAGAGCAAATGCATATAAAGATGGGACAGGAGTCTCTAAACTGTTTTAAACTTCTGTGCATGCTATTTTTATACACGTCTCAATCACGTTACTGTTACTTTCATTATCCTTTCTGATTTTAATGTTCCTGTATGGTCTTAAATACATTCATTTTTCTCCCTCTCTTGACACCCATTTACTCCCTGAGCCCAGGATCTCCCAGGAACCTGTGTCATCATCCTCACTTTATTTCAAGTTATCTATCCATACTCCTAACTGATCTTTTGAAAATCATACTTAATCAACTGTTACTCTGTGAGGAAAGTTCTTTGGTGATTCAAAAGCTTCACACTGTGGCCACACCCCATCCCCCCCCACACACACACACACTTAAGTTGCTGGCTGAGTGAGGCCTGCAGACCTCCCCCCTCTCTTCTCCCGCTTATCCAATTGTTTACACATTCTTGTCCCTTCCTGCTCTCCCACGGGTCCTTCAGTGCCTGCATCTGGCACATTCTCCCGCTAACCACAATGTTCCCACATGCGGTTCCGAAGCCTGGACATCTGTACCCTCTCCATGTAATTAGCTGCTAATTAATTTTTCAGTCCCGTGTTGAAACCTCGTTCTCAGGTCAAGTCCCACGACCTGTGCTCTAGGGCAGGATTCCTGTAATACGCAACTGCATCACCACAGCTTCGTAGCAGCAACTGCCACAGATTAAATTTTAGCAAGTGTTTACTTTGTGCTCTGATTTCATTGTTTGTTTTCTCTTTTACTTTCTATTTCTTCTGCCTATGAAGTCTACAGCATAAAATGGGCACTTAATATCTGTTGAATAAATTATATAGACTTGAACTGGTATCAGGGGGAGCCAATGACTGAACTTGGTCTCCTTCAAAGTAGAGGCTGTGCCTCCTATATTCAAGGTGTGTATTTCCCATACTATTTAATTCTGTATTCCTAAAGAACAGAAAGGACTGGTCAGGTTTCTTTCTAAGAACCAGGCAGCCAGGTGGCTGAAGAGAAAGACTGTGTGCAGGGCTGCAGGAAAGAAGGTTTGATATGTGTGCACACTCGTCCACCAAGAGCGTCCACTTTCCGTCTCCCGAGTGTCATCGCCACATGAAATACAGGACAGTACCACCAAAGATGTCCCTTTACATAGGGGACTAGGTGAAGCCAAGACTCCCTATGAAATTACTCGAAACATGGCGAAGTTCATTCTGTGAGAAATTAATTGATTGCGTTTTACACAAACTGCGAATGCAATGGTTCCTCTTTCTGAATTCAGTGGAAAGGAGCTGCACTGTAACTCGTGCAGCGTATATCAACTTCAGCCAGGAATTAGCATGATTAATTGTTATCCACTGATGTAAAGTGCTGTCCCCAGAGAAACACAGGTAAAGGTTGCTGAGCTAGAAAATGGTTCAGTTCAAGAGCAGATCACTTGGCTAGAAAGGCAACGGTCTTTAGAGCTCCCCAGAGGACCGGGGAGTCTTGAGGAATCCCCTTTGTCATTCTTTCCCTTTCAGTACACATACATATATGAAAACATATCTGTGCACGTATATATCGTGCAAGTGTGCCCATATATACCCACCAGCCCCTTCTTCAGCATTTCATCAGTGACTTGATGTGGACATAGAGAAACTGTGTAGCCAGCCTTTGCTACTTTGTGGGTTCTTCTTTTTTCCACCCTTTATCCCCTCGGTTTAACTCCCTAACACTAGATAGGAGAGAAACAAGGATAGAGTCAAAAGAAAGCCCTGCTTCTAACTTATTCCTTTTGTTTCTTCTTTGGCTATGGCTACTAACAAGCCTCAACCAACCCCCCTAAATGACCAACAACCCACCTACCCTACCTCTCGGGAGCCTAGCATCTATGTATCTTCTGAAAAGTTCCCAGAATTCCAAACGTTACACAACCGCAGAAAAGTATCTGCAGCTGTCAAAAACACACTTTTGTTAGAGCACTCGGCAAACCATAGTCAGGTGCTGTGGATACCGAAGCAGCCCCACATTCCTACACCAGGGATTAAAACGAAAACACATTCTTATTCTTATTAGTATTTCTGTGTTTTCAAAAGAAACCCAAATCCCAGAATTCTCAAAAAATGTCACTACAGAGCTGTTTTACACTTTCAGATGAACACAACAGAGGAGATTGGTGGAGCTGGGGATATAGCCCAGGGTGTGTAGTACGTGCTCAGCATGCACAAGGCCCTAGTTTCAATCACAAATGCCCCCCCAAAGTGGTGAAGATGTTTAATATTTAGCAAAACAGAAACAACTGTCCACCTAATACAGCGGGAGCTGACAACAATACGTGTAAAGGCCAGGCCTCGTGCTCTACTCAGTGTTCCTTGATGGAAAGAGCCAAGAGACATAAG
Source organism: Mus pahari (assembly GCF_900095145.1). Lineage (NCBI taxonomy): Eukaryota > Metazoa > Chordata > Mammalia > Rodentia > Muridae > Mus > Mus pahari. The sequence goes on from NC_034591.1 coordinate 1,715,891, forward strand.
CTACACTAAAAACAAAAGCCTATGCTGAGCCCCTGAGCATGGGCGTGGCCAGTGACTTTTTCTAAAACCAGATGAATACAAGAAAGGTAAGATATCAATTGTTGGGTCAGTTGATAACTCCCATTGGGCTAAAAGACTTATTCCCTTACTGGCTTTTCGGAAGCAAACTGCTATGGTGGGAAGGTTTAGAGACAAGAAGCTGTGGTTGACCTAAGCCAGCAAGAAGCCTAGCCAGTCATCATTCCAATAGCCAGCAGGCAACTGTTTCCGCCAACCACATGAACTTGGATGTCTACCCTTATCCAGTCACCTTAGTTAAACTCACAAGCCCCGGCAGATTCCTTGATTGCAGCTTTGTGAAATCAGGAAGCAGAGGAAACATCTTGTCCAAGTCTGGAAACTCCCAGCCCACAGAAACTTTGAGGCAATAAGCATGCATTGATTTGGTAAGATTTTGGTGACGCTGTCACACAGCAAAGAAGAGCTTGTGCTGTGTCCGGTATGAGGAATTGTATGGCAGTAGGAGATCCTGCACAGGAAAATGACTGAAGAAAGAAAAGCCAGGCTACGATGGAAAGGCCAGAGGATGGTGGGTCCACGTGACAGCATCTGGAAATGTTTATTTACACTTGTTGAAAAAGAATGGTTTGGGCTATTTCCTCTAAGAGATGAAGAAACGCTTTGTCCCCTAGAAGAGATAGACTTAAGCTGGGGCACATGAAAAGAATCAATGGTGTAAGATGCTCACTACAAAATGCAATGAGCATGCTTATGAGAGTTAAGAGATGTAAGAGTCATGTGATCTCTTCGTGCATTCACATAGAGTAAAGAGAAAATCTACCTCCAGGGTGGAATGGGCACTATGTGCCAGTATGGCCTACAGTCGGGATGGTGTATGTCTATTGTTTTTATTTAGCTATACAGACACATGCGACTTAATAAACAGGTATGGCCAATTAAAAAGAAACTAGAGAAGGTACTCACAGAGGCTTTCTCTCCTTATTTGCTAATCAGAGTAATAATGCCAATTATCTTGCAGGAGATCAGCAAATCGTGCGGATATCATTAGAACATTTTTACAGGAGCTAGACAAGCAAAAAAACATGTGTGTTTGTATGTGCACTTATCTATACTGTGTGTGTGCATGTGTGTGTGTGTATGTATCTACCCAGTTACATATGTGTTTACAATTCTCTTCTTTCATCCTTTGATCCAACCTAGACTGCTACAGATGATGATGTAATGTTTTGACTATTCACTCTGGAAATGGCACTCAGGCTGGATGTGGGATCATGAAGACAGCTTTAAGCGGAATGGGGGGTGAGCTTTGGGAAAAGAAGGGAACCACCCAGCAGCTCAGGACTTAAAGGATGGGGGTGATTTAATAAATATATCACCCCATGTACCCATGAAGGCAACAAAATGAAGCCCATTACTTTGTATACTAGCTTTAAACAGTTAACTAAAAAATAGTGATGAGGTAAGGTAATCTCTCTTTAAAATCAAAACAATATGAGACTCTGTATTGGATGGTCTCGATTCTGGGTTGTGCTGTGCCTGGCAGAAGAACCCATGGTGAATTTCTGTTAAGAGGAGCGAGCATTACATAGAAAAGACCAGTAGGGGGAGCCTAGAGACTGAAAAGTAAAAGCTGCCTCAGCATGGGCCTCAGAAAGGGGCTGGAATTATTAGCTGGAGGCTCAGCTGTACTGGATTGAAAGGGGGGATGTTTGCAAATATTTGCAGTGTTTCCACCATGGCCAACGTTTAGATGGAAAGGAACCCAAGTAAGTAAGTAAGTAAGGGCAGCTGTTGGAAACTGCTCAGCACAGAATCAGACAGCAATGGTGTGGTTCAGCGAGACTGGCCACGATGACTCCTCTATAAGCACTGAGAAACTATCCATTAAAACAACAAGACAAAGGAGACTATGAAGATATCCATGCAAGTGTGGGGACTTGGCAGCAGTGCAGTGCTGGGAAGGCAGAGACACGTCATCCCTAAGGACTGCTCAGCTAGTACAGGCTGGCTGGCGAGCTCAGGCGGGCTGGCGAGCTCAGGTTTTAGTGAGAGACGCTGTCTCCAACTGCAAGGGAGAGACCGAGGAATGACAGTCAACATCCACCTTTGTCCTTTACGCTCAGGGGGATCACATGTACACATGCAATCATGCACATGTGCATATACACAGATGCACACACAGATCCAAACGAAGGAGAGAGCTGAGGAAATATCTCAGTCAGCAATGTACTTGCTATGTGAACATGAGGACATGAGTTTGATCCCAAAACTCAGTTAGATGTGGTAGTTCCATGTTTGTAATCTCTGTGCCAGGGAGGCAGAGACAGGAGGATGGATCCCTTGGGCTTGCTGGCCAGCCAGCCTGGCTTACCTGAGTTCCAGACAGAGCATGTCTCAAAAATCCAAGGTGGGAGATTCCTGAAGAACAATTGAGGTCCTCTGGCCTCCACATATACAAGTACATGTACACACATGAACGTGTACCAATGCATAAACTGCAAGCACTTGTGCATGTGCACATGCTCTCTCTCTTGTACACACACACACACACACACCCCAAAATATTTACTGAGATATTCCCACTCCAAACAGTCACTTTAACTGGCCTAAAGGAGAGCAAAGATATGTCAACTATCCTAAACTCACAGATAAAGCGCTAGGCCTGGGGCCTCTGACTGCCCCAGTCAAACTACCTAACTCTCGGAGGCTTCTCTGATAAATGACTTGTGGATTTGATTGATTGCTTAAGTCTGGGTCCAGAGGCCACAGGAGATTTGCAGAAGAGAGACCAAACAGCTGTTGGAAAACCCGAGGAGAAACACAACCAACCAACTTAAAAATTATTTCAGAAAATGTCCTGTAGAACCAGAGTCCTCCAATAAGAGCGGCTCACTTACAATATTTTGTTTCCATCTTCCCCAGCGTCTCCATCTTTCTCTTCCCCGTTGCTTTGAATACCTGTCTGCTTAAATGGGGTGCCCTCACTGCTTCACTGTCATCTCAGCGACTTCTTTTCAGAGTGAGTGAGTTCCTGGAACAGGGCCTCAGACTGTCAGTCCCCAACTGTGCACCACAGGAGCCAAGGCAGATGAGATGTGCAGGCAGCAGCCAGTGGGGCAGCTGCACTGGGGTGGGGTGGGGTGGGGTAGGGAGGGGGGTTGAGCATAATGCCCCATACAAATGCAGCTTGCCCACTGGAGCAACCCAGCAGAGCTTCCAAGAGACCCAACAAAGGGATCTGGGGACAGGAGCACTAGATAGGAGCTCGGTTAGCCACTGTGTGTTCCTTCCAACAGCAGCAGTGTGGGGGCAGGTGGAACTGTGTCACTAGGCAGAAAAACTGGTAGGGTCGAGTTGATTGAGGAACCGGGATCCCTGCCCCGGAGCACGGAGCACGGTGACCACCTAGACATCCCACTGAGGACCAGGGCAACTGGCCAGGTAGCATAGAGCCCAGAGTTCTCCATACGAATGAGGTATCTAGATGGCTTGGCCTTGAGGGCTTAGCCAATACGATTAAACATTGCTGCCTGCAAAAAGTATTTAATCTCTGGTCCACTCTGAGTAAGTTGTACATGTCCGTTTCCTATCACGAATAAACAATTTGGACAAGCAAGGACCCTCCTTCCTCAAAGACCACCACTCGAGGAAGCCTTAGTCTCCTGCAGAAGGTCTCTCTGCCCTCCTGACACCCACCCTGAGGTAAGCAGAATTCCCTCCACCCCACTCATCTCAGGCCCATGGTTACCCCCCACCCCTCTTTCTCAACTACTTGCAGTTCCTAGCAGCATTTGAGTACCCATGCATTAGAGAACTGCAGCCAGGTCCCAGCCTGTGCCATTTCTCACCCAGAGAAGCTCTGGCCGGGGCCCCCTATCTTAGGCTATGTTTCACCTCCCCTGAACAGCGTGGCCCATGAGCCCAGCACCCAGTTGATGGTGAGAAATGAACGTAGCCTCAACCTCTGCGCTTCATCTCCCCCAATGGTGTTCACGCACCCCAGCGGTGAGGTGTCACACAGCATCAGGGTGGCTCTGGAGTTAGAAGCTACAACAGCATAAACTCCAGCGGATTCTGAGAGTAGGAGCGTGAGAGCCCCTGCTTAGCAGGACTCATTCTAACAACCTGCCACCATTAACCTAGGAAGCACAAGCAGGGCAGGGGAGGTCTTGGCCACAGGGTCACCCTCACCACCAGGAGATTATTTGTTCAGACAGCACCTGGAATGAGGGGTGGAGGCAAACTGGAGTGCAGGGCCATGGGCATCTTGGGTGGTTCAGACTTAGGAACTGGCTCTGCAAATCAGAGCTCACCACATTCCTTTCTGGCCTCTCTGGGATGTCTCTTAGGTAACAGTGCCTCCCAACACTCCTGGACACAAATAATGACACTGGTCCACGCACTGAAACACTTTCCTTCAGCTGAGAGCTTGCGATCAGTTAAATGGTAAATGTTAACGTTGATTCGGATCACCTCAAAGTTCAACATGATAAAGCTGCCCACTGTGAAACACCTATATTCCCAAAACTAGTTTAAAAATATATTTGTGGTGATTAGAATGATGTGTCCCCGATAACCCTTGGGCACGTGAATATTTGGTCTCTAGTTGGCTGCTGTTTTTAGTCCACCAGGAGGTATGGTCTTGCTAGAGGAAGCATGTCCCCAGGCGCAGGCTTTGAGGCTTCAAAACATATGTGCTCTATGCAGTGCGCTCTTTCTGCGGGTTTGTAGCTCGGGATCTAAGTTCTCGGTTGCTGCTCTCCACCGCACCTGTCTGTCTGTCTGTCTGTCTGTCTGCCGGCCTGCTGTCACGGTTCTCTGCTGTGGAGGTGACAGTGCTACCCCTTTAGAACCAAAAGCCCCAAATAAACTTTTCCTTCTCAAAGTTGCCTTGGTAAAGGTGTTTTATCACAGCCATAGGCTATGAATAGAATATTATACACAAAAGCATGTAAACATGAATGTATTACATTCCCGTGACTGTAAAAAAAAAAATACACAATTGGCACCTTAGAACAAGCTAAATATATTTTCTCCCAGTGTGGGGGCCCGAAGCCAACAGTAGTTTCAGTGAGCTGACATGGAGATGTCAACAGGGCTTTGATCCCTGTGCAGGCTCCAGGGAAGGACCCTGCAGGATTCAGCACTTGCTGGTCCCTAATATTCCTTGGGGTGTGGTCACATCAAGTTAGTTTCTTCCTCCATCCTCATACTGCCTTCTGTTTCAATCTCCGTCTACTTCGTTCAAATAAGGACAGAACTGATGGCCTGTCCCGATAGTCAATGATGCAATCTCCCTCTCAAGGCCAGTAACTCAACAGCGTTTGCAAAGATCCATTTTCCAAACAAGGCAAAATTAAGGTTCCAACTAATATCTTAATTATTCATTATGTAGCCTACAATGGAGTGAAAATGACATAACTAATTCCAAAGTGTTCTTTATAAGCATCCCCCAAATGCCCTACTGTGCCCTACTGTGCCCTACTGTGCCCCTGCACAGGTGGACTCAACAGAAAAGGCGATGGAAACACCTCTACTTGGCTACAGTAACTCCAGAGATGCTGCCCTTGTGTTTGCAAGTCTAAACACATTGTTTCATGAGTTGTACATCATTCCCGTGAAATGACACAATATTGGAGAATGCCTAGAGAAGATGTCACTCCTTAAGTGGCTTAGGTAAGAAGAACAGAATCAGGACCCAACTTGGATCCATAATCCCCGATCTGCGTCCCAGCACACAGATTTACTTGGGCAGACATTACTAATATGACTGTAATTTACCTCAGCTGACTTTTGAAGCAGCTTATTTGTGCAAGAGCTGAATGGCCAGCCCAACTACCTCCCAGCTAAGTGACCCTGTCCCCTTCAGCAGGAGCTGCTGACGTCCTGGGGATGGATCTCCTAGACATATTTCCCTAGCTTTCATAGTTAAGGATGACATTCCCATATTGTACTTCCCATAAAAACCAGGTTTGTGATCCATTCTCACTTGACCCTGGCAATTGTAACAGAAATGTTTCTCCTCAAACCAAGAAGAAAATACCTCTTCATTTTACTTTTCCTTCCTTGGACCTGACACATGAAATTGTGTTTAAATTAACTTAGCAAGTTCCCATGAAGTCACTACAGCAAGAACTAGGTCATTAAGATACCACATATGTAACTCTATATTCTCCTCCTGAAATGAATTCCACTTAAATCATGTTTGATCCATTTAAAAGAAATGCCATTCATTTAAATAATTTCATTTTTATTAAGAATATGTAATACTTTCTATTATTTAAAGTTTCTACAAATAATATAATACTGCAATACTATAATTATATATATGTATATATGTATGTATATATATGTATGTGTTTATATATATAATTAGCTATAATACACACACACACACTATATATATATATATAGTTGTATTGTTAAATTTTATATATATATATATATATATATATATATATATATATATATAGTTGTATTGTTAAATTTTATACAAACTTTGTGTCACTATTGTGTGAATGAAGTACTATTCATCCAGTGTCCTGGTCATGGCACAGTTACTGCTTAAAGTAAGGAGAAGTGGACCATGCTAAACTGGCAGTGGAAAGCCCCAGGAGACCTTATAAGCTTTATGCTATTAATGTGAAAGCAAAATACTGACACCCATCTGGAATTGAGTTCTCAGAGACTTGTGAGAGACTCACAATATGTCCCCCAAACAACAGTCCTATAAATGGTAGTAAATCTCCTGAGCAACGCACAAAAGGCTGAAATCACAGAAATCATAACAAAATTTAAAAAGGAAACATCGAACCATGCTTTCTGTTATGAAAATCTTTCTAATAAGACTGCATCTGCCATGGACCTCTCTGTTTTCCTAAGAGGGAGACAGCCAGGCAAACGGACAAGACTTCTGATCTCTTATCCAAGCTAGAGGCTGGAAAAGCAACCCAAGACACAAGAAGAAACAAAAGTGTAGATTAAAGCTTTCTAGAGGATGGAAATATGTGGAAGGAGGTCTTAATCCTAACTCGAACTACAACCCTACCCTAACCTCAGTCTTCCAACCCAAACCTAGCCCTAACTAACCCTAACCCCAACCCTCAAACCGAACTCTTAAGTCTCACTCTCTTACTCAACTTCCCCAACCCTAACCCTAAGCCTCTATCCCAACTCTAACCCAAACCCTAACCCTAAGCCTCTATCCCAACTCTAACCCAAACCCTAACCCTGAGCCTCTACCCCAACTCTAGCCTTAACCTTCTCACCCTAACCTTAACCTTAATCCTAACCTCTAACCAAACTCTAACTCTAAGCCTAACACTCTAATCCCAACCTTCTAGCCCAACTCCAACGTTACCCCAACCCTAACACTTTACCTATGCTCCGTTAAGTGGGCTACCAGTTCCTAGCAGCATTAGAGGGTCAGGAACTGGCATTTAGTTTTGTTACTCATAATCAGATTAATAGAGGTGGAGGCTCAGAGCTGAAAGAGTTGTGACTTAGAAGGGACACGAGCCACAGTGGCAGGGATGAGCAGGCACCTCCACTGGGTGACAGGCTTGGACTTTCCTATTTCTTTTCCACGATTTCCTATTTCTTCTATAGAGGCATCTACTTGACATGGATGGGGCATTTGAGAGATAGAATATGAGACTTTTGAAAAAGGAATGTCTTTTCTGTACCGTGGTTCACTGGTACAAAGTGGGGACGGCAGAAAGCAGAGAAGGCACTGAGGGACTGTCCCAGGAGGTCAACAGTGTTCTTTAAAGGCTGTTCCCACACTGAGAAAATGTAGGACAAAGCATGCAGTTGGAAAGAAAATTCATACATTTACTCATGCTAAAAAAATGATGTTGTTATTTTTTTAGAGCTTTGAATGAGGTATATAGGGCTATATGAGTTGCCATCAAACCTATGGTAGGCATAATGGCAGGAAATTGCTAAAGAGGTTTATATCAACAATAATTTTATTAAACACATTTATTAAAATGTCTGCAATTATATTTTCCTGCATGTTGGTCGTAGCTGATGAGGTTTCTTGTTTTTTTATTAGTTTTTTCTTTATTTACATTTCAAATGTTATCCCCCTTTTCCTGGTTTCCCCTCCAAAAACCCCTTATCCTCTCCCCCTCCCCCTGATCACCAACCCACCCACTCCCGCTTCCAGACCCTGGCACTCCCCTGCATTGGGGCAAAGAAACTTCACAGGACTGAGGGCCTCTTCTCCCATTGAGGACCAACCAGGCCATCCTCTGCTACATATGCAGCTGGAGCCATGAGTCCCACCATGTGTACTCTTTGGTTGGTGGTTTAGTCCCTGGGAGCTCTGGAGTTACTGGTTAATTCATATTGTTGTTCCTCCTATGGGGCTGCAGACCCTCCAGTTCCTTGGGTCCTTTCTCTAGCGCCTTCACTGGGGTGCCTGTACTTCATCCGATGGATGGCTGTTAGCATCCACCTCTGTATTTGCCAGGCACTGGTGGAACCTCTGGAGACAGCTATAACAGGCTTCTGTTAGCAAGCACTTGTTGGCATCCACAAAAGTGTTTGGGTTTGGTGATTATATATGGGATGGATCCCCAGGTGAGGCAGCCTCTGAATGAGTCATTCCTTCAGTTTGTGCTCTCACTATTCTGAGCTTCTGGGCTAATATCCACTTATCAGTGAGTTTATACCATGTGTGTTCTTTTGTGATTGGGTTACCTCACTGAGGATGATATTTTCTTTTCTTTCTTTTCTTTCTTTTCTTTTCTTTTCTTTTCTTTCTTTCTTTCTTTCTTTCTTTCTTTCTGTCTTTCTGTCTTTCTGTCTTTCTGTCTTTCTTTCCTTTCCTTCTCTTCTCTCTCTCTCTCTCTCTCTCTCTCTCTCTCTCTCTCTCTCGATATATTTATTATTATATCTAAGTACACTGTAGCTGTATTCAGACNCACCAGAAGAGGGTGTCAGATCTCATTACAGGTGGTTGTGAGCCACCATGTGGTTCCTAGGATTTGAACTCAGGACCTGCGGAAGAGCAGTCAGTGCTCTTACTCACTGAGCTATCTCACCAGTCCCAGGATGATATTTTCTAGTTCCATCCATTTGTCTAAACAATTCATGAATTCATCATTGTTTTTAATACCTGAGTCTGATGAGGTTTCTTGTATGTATATATCTAGGGATTAATATGGTTTGGCTATGGAACTGACAAAAACAAAAAACAAAAAACAGAAGTGGGGGAAGAGGGTATCAGAGTGTGGAAGAGGCTGCAGGTGTTCAAATGGATGGAAGAGAAGAAAGGGGAGGAGAATCAACAAAAAAAAATTTGCTTGAAAGGGAAGTAATGAAATATAACACTCTATATGACATTTAAAAAGGTGATGGATTTAAAATATTTTAACAGTTAATATATATATTAGATATCTAAAATTAAAAATGTAATAGTGCATATAGCATTACATTTTTATTGATTTATTAATTTATTTATCATAAATTTACAAGAGTCTATTTTTGCCAGTGACTGTTCAGCTAGGACACAGCTAGGGAAAAAGCCAGAGCCTGTCTTGGTAACACACATCATAAACTTTAGGGACCAAGGCTTATTCTTGTCCAGGATTGGCTTCTACCCATAATGTGATGCTGTCTTGGCACTAATTTGCCACTTTACCCCTGTTATCTTCAGTGGCTACCCTAGCCGTTAGTAGGTCAGGAACTGGTATTTAGTTTTGTTACTCATTACTCATAATCTAAGACCAATCAAGCTAGGCTGTAAGAGGAGGCATTCTCCCAGGAATGACAGCGAGGGCCTCTCCTTACAGCTACCGTTACCTGGGGATTCTGCAGCTCTCTGGACAACACTGAGGTCCGAGATCATCACCAGTGTTATAGTGCATAGGCTGTAACTCTTTATTGTAAGCAATAAATCACTTTCTATCCTCAGTACCAGCATACCTTATACCTTACTACTGTAGGGTATTTAATATACATATATACACACACACACATATACATATATACATACAGATATACACACACATACACACACATGTATATATATACTCTCTATACTCATTGTTTGCAGATCTGGCTTAGCATATTAGTCTTGCCTATGCCTCCCGAGTTCTGGGATTATATGTGTACTACCACACCCTGATAACTTCATGATATATTTTAATATACTCCTGTATCAATAACACACATGGACAATTATTCTCAAATAACCAGGAACTGTAACAGCTCATTGTAGATGACGCATGCCCCCGCTAAGCAGCTGATGCTTAAGCATTCGCTCTTCCTTATCTTTCGGCTGATGTCTTTGAACACTGGCAGGGAGAGTCGGCCAACAGATCTCTGCATCTACTTCAAGACACCGAGGAAAGTGGAAAACTGTCCTAGAAGAGTTCCTGGCAAGAAGCACATAGTGTTTAACTTCTCCTGAACCATGAGAATGTGGACAGTTTATAAAGGGGGGTGGGGAGTGATTTATGCTGACATACAGACATGGCATCTGAGACATGCAGAGTGACCAAGGGTTACACAAGCTAATGGTGACTGGTGGGTAGAAGGGAGTGCAGATGGTTTCTGAAGTCTAGGGGCATACCTATTAGATTACACCAGACAAATAACTTAGATGCACATGCTGACCTTCAAGAGAGAGCATGCCTTCATTTCACCATGAATGGAGATACAGAGCCTAGACTTATTCACTGGGGTACTTTAATCGCACCTCGGCAGGACCAGTCTGCCTTGTTATTTATTCCTCAAAAAGTCCGTTTGCTCTTGGTTTGACCAGCCAGTCACAGGACACTTGCAAGCTGGATTGCCATATTCAGGAAGGGATAAGGTTCCATGAAGCTAAGATCTGGACAGTCAACAGCATGGCCCCCCGCCATGGCTCAGCTGCTGCAGCTCAGCAGCCCCTCCCTCACTGCTGCAGAAGGCAACACAGCAGCTCCCCTCCCCCAGTCACAGGTCCCAGGACAGATGCTTGCCAGGAAAAGGAGCTAAGACCAGTCCCACCAGGGACTGATGCTCTTCGCTTCCAGAGAAGCCAGCCACTCAGCCCTCTAAGTGAGTTTGCCTAGATCTGGATTTTTTTCAACCACTCATGTCTTGGTTCTTTATCATTGTAATAGGTGCTCAGTGAAACAAGTTAGGGATGAGAGATGTGTGCAGGAGGGATTTTTGGAAGATAAATTGGCAGGACTGGGTTGTCATGAGGACCTGAGCTGGATTCCCAGAATCTATGTGACTCTATGTGACAACAGCCTGGACTGGTAGTGAGTGTTTATAGTCCCAGTGCCCCAGTGCTGAACAGAGGGAGTTGGGTGGTGGTGGGGAAGACAGGGTAATCTTTGGGGACTCACTGGACCATGGCCTAACCTACTCAGAAAGTCCCTTACCAGTGAAAAGATACTGTCTTGGCAAATAATAAACAAACAAACAAACAAACAAATGAGACTGCATAGGCAGTCTCTTGTTTTCACAAGAGCGGCCAGCCTCGGTATCACAATTGATGCCTCTTCAGACAGACGACACTGAAATCAAGACAGAGCTATTTGTCTTTCCTTCTCTTAATAGCCTGTCTCTGGAGACAGAACCCATACAATTGGGGTCGCCCACAGCCCTTAAAGTACTGCGCCTGAGTCTAAGAATAGGCAACCTCCTTCCACCGTGGTCTCCTGCTGCCTTCCATGTGAGTGCACACCATTTCATGAGACAGAAGTCATAAGACTTTCCACACTGCTCCTGAATTAACCACCGCCTGCTTGAAGTGACCATCAGGGTTTCCTCAAGATGCCTGTTAAAAACACTCGTTATACTCTTTGTGCCACTCCCCTGGGAGGAATCTATCTCTCTCTTTGCAAGTCTTCACAGCAGACTTCAGAATAAAGAGGTCTGACTATAGAAGAGTGTGGCAAAGCAGTCTGTGGTGGTGTGTGCTTACTGTGTGTAGCTATGGACATGTGCTGGATTAGAAGATAACACTGAAACTATCCAGCTTCTCCTACCCACACCCCAAATGTCCTCAAGTTTTAGTTGACTGTAGTGGTAGAAAGGAGGTGATTGAGTAAGATACCCATAGTCATATCTCCATGTTTATAAGGTGACTTGAGGATAATCAGTCTTATCTGCATTAAAGGCCAAGCTGGACCTGTGGGTAAGGTAGAACACTCAAAGCTGGAAACACAGGATGACAGACTTCAGGGAAGATGTAAGACACAAGTATGAGGTGCACATGAGGAGCTGGTAGGGTGGGCAGCTGAGGGAGCATGGGCTGTGGGCTAGGGGGAGCTATTCTGCCACCATGCACCTCACTGAATCTTTACAATCCTCTGGGTAGGCCAGATCCTTCTGCATTGCAGATGCGGATGGTAAGATTCAGCTGAGGGAAAACAGGTTCAAGAGGCAAGACTTAAAGGGAGGGTCACTACTGGGGATTCAAATTAGCAGAAAAATGTCTAGAGACCCTTTGCAAGATGAAAATAGAATTACCAGATGGCATAGTAATCCCAATTCTGGGTGTCTACAGCATAAGGACATGGAATCACATTGTTCACTGAAGCATTTCAACAGCTCCAAGCTGGGAAAAACTTGTCAATCAACAGGTGAGTGTGCAGAGGTAGCAGTATAATTCTGTGGCTCAGCCTTTTCCTAAAACATTTAATGTCTTGGGTTCAATCTCAAAGAGAAAAGAAATTCAGTTACCGCCATTCTATTCCTGCCTCTATTAAATCGCTTACATACACATACACATGAGAACTGTGGTATCTCAATGCCCAGCTTACTTTATCTAGGCTAAGTTTTCCGAGTTGATGCAAGTTGTTACAAGTGGCCAAATTTTCTCTGTCGCAAAGCTGATTCACGTGTGTGTGTGTGTGTGTGTGTGTGTGTGTGTGTGTGTGTGGTGGGTTACGTTTGTATGTCTCTGTGTATCTGTAGACAGGATGTCTTTTTGAAGGTCAGAAAGTCACATCAGGTATTCTCTTTTATATATTCTCCATATTATTTTTTTTAAGATTTATTTATTTATTTTATATGTGTGAGTACACTGTCATTGTCTTCGGACACACCAGAAGACGGCATCTGATCCTATTACAGATGGTTGTGAGTCACCACTGGGAATTGAACTCAGGACCTCTGGAAGAGCAGGCAGTGCTCTTAACTGCTCAGCCATCTATTCAGCTCCTCCATATTAGTTTTTAAAACAACCTCTCACTGACTGGTTAGTTAGCTCTGAGGACAGCCTGTCTGAGCTCTCAGCCCTCACCCACCTATAACTAGGTACACTGTGACCCACTGTGCCGTACTTACTCCATGTGCTCTGGGGATCTGAACTCAGTTCTTTGCCCTTGCATGGTGGGCACTTTTCTCCTCAGCCCATCAACCATCATTTGACACTCTTGCTCAATTCCAAGCTTAGAATGAATCCTCTAGGGTGAAACTGTCCATTTTAGGCTAGGAGCTTTTTTTTTTTTTTCCCTGATTGAGAAACCATCAAGACATCCCAGGGGTAACAGAAGTGTAGGGGTAATCCTAAAATGATGAATACTCTTCCATTTCTTCATGATTTCTGCATTTGGCTTTAGCTAAAAGACAGAAGGGATCTTCTGCAGCTTCAATAATTCCTTTGTGAGTCACAGTTACTGGATACAGCAGTAAAGAGGACAAGAACACACACCCTACAGGACATGACCTTCAGCCAGACAGAATGAGCTACTTTCATTAGTTCCGCATGGTGGATCGAGCATGTCTAGATTTGGATCAGGGCCTGCAACTCACCAATCACATAATCATAGCATTAGAAATCATGATCAAATAATGACTTACAAAATCAGCCTACCTGTCAGTCTGAATTTAAATACTTTGAATTCTGCAATTTAGGTTCACCTATTTTAGTTGATTGCTCTACATCTCAGATTCCAGTTTGGCAAAAAGAGACATAATTCACTGGGATTTGGTAAGAAGACTGAATGAAGCAATATATATATACATATATATATATATATATATATATATATATATATATATATAT
>NC_034591.1:1729954-1744351 GCF_900095145.1 Mus pahari
ATATATATATATATATATATATATATATATTGCTGAGAACTATCTAGTGGTGAGATATATAAAGGTTCTCAGTATATTTAGCTACAATCATCATCATCATCATCATCGTCGTCGTCATCATCGACATCACCATAGTTACCATCATGAACCAGGCTGCTGTTGAATGCATTAAGTGGCTGAGGATGGCCTTAAACTTTTGATCCTCTCTTTACACTTCAAGTACTGATTTCATTACCACATTTTTTTTTTAATGCAGTGCTGGAATCAAACCTAGAACTGAGAATATGCTGGGCAAGCACTCTACCAACTGAGCTATATCCAGCTTCCTTAAGAAACACATTCCATTTACAGAAAATGGGTTAGCAACAGCACATATTTCACAGAATCGTGAGACAATGAAATATAGCACAATGCTTCGCCTTGAACATGTTTAGCTGCCAGAAATAGTAATAGTAACTATAAAAACGAGCTAATTTGTCCCCTACATACTCTCTTTTCTCTTTAGCGATCTTAGGTCCTGGTGATGATTTGTCAATTCTGAGAAGTCTGGTTTCTGAATCACATTGTACAAATATTCAGGAACTAATTGCTTCTGTGGTGTGGAGCCACCTGATAATCATGTCAAGAGTACTATCATGCTCATCTTGCTAAGAGGAGAAAGTATTATTTTGAAAGAAGGTCATTGAATCATTATATATCTTGTCAAGGGCATCAGCTTTATATGAAGAATACCATCACCTTTATCACCAGCAAAAATAAAAAACAAAACAACTATACATTTTCTGGTACTAGAACATAGAAAATGAATTTGTGAAACAGTAAGGCACTTATTATGAAAAATGGTAAATCACACACATTGACAAATAAAAACATTTTTGTGTGCACCATATTCTACTGTACAATAACATGGTGCTCTGGTATAAAAAAAAAAAAACATTATCATGGTCACAGTGTCCTTAATAGCATCAGGAAGTCAATAGAACCCAAAGTTTATGTACTCCCAACAAAAACTAGGTATTAGGATTTTTTATTTTGAAGGATTTGGCGGTTTTGTTTGATGAAAGAATGCACACTTCAAGCTTAAAGTATTGATACCCCTAAGAGGTCCTTCTCACAGCTGTACAGCATCAGTCTGAAGACAGACCATGGCATAAGGCTCTAGAGGTTGAGGGGGATCCAGGCCATCAATCATGCACTAATCATGCTTCTCGAGATGCATACTCCAACCCAGAAAGAGATGACAAGCCAAGGAAACAAACAAGGAAAGAAACTAAAGCAGATTCATTCTGGCCATTTGATTTTCATCCATACTGAGCAGAAATGTAATAAAGACCACAAGCACACACCTGTGTGTACTCTAAGTCTATGCCCGTATGTGAGTTCCCATGAATTTCAGTGCTATTTCTGGACATGTGTAAACTAAAGGATTGCAATATGTTTGTTGCTGGAGGAGAAGCATGTCACTAGGATATTTGGAGTAAAAGACACATAATTCCCTAATCCCCACTCTGTAGTTCTTGAGTTTATTAAAAACACACAAGGCATATTTTTAAACTCACTAAAAGTATGTAAGTGCATAAAATAGAAAATGCACTCAGGATATCTGGCAATATTTACAGACATTATTGATAGTCACATCTTGGGTTTAGAGTAGACGGTGCTACTGCCAACTAGAAACTAGAAATTTGGGCTTTTGTCAAACATATTGCATGCATGCATGCATGAAACAACCCCACAACAAGGAGTGAGCCAGATTCAAAGGACAAAATCACTGCTGTTTAGAAACCTCTAAATGATGAGCCTCTGTGGCTAGGACAACACAAACAACTACCAAGGCTGCCTCACTGCTCTTGACAGAGCATATCATTCAAAGAGACAGGAGTAGAAGCAATCCCGTAGACAGTATCTTGTCATCAGTTTCCAGAACACTCCAGAAGGAACAGCTGTCAGCAGCAGCTCTCAGCAGGGACAGCAAGCGCTGGACTCACTGTATGGCTGCAAACGTCTCAGATGACCACAAGGACCTCTTTTGTGGACATTCACAGGTAGCAAAGCTTATTCAGGGGTGGGACTGCACCAGTTATCAGTGTTTAAAAACGGTAAAAGCCATTCACACTTTCATAGCTCAGGCACAGCACTGGCACCGATGACATAATACACCAGTGGCATCTTCAAGAATTCAGACCTCAGTTAGAGGGTATAATAACCAAAGGAGATCAGACTCTAACAAAGCTATGTTTGTTTGAATGCTTTAGACCTGAAGCAGGCACTCCAAAAGGTATTCCTCCCAGACCTCAAACCAGAAAACACCTAAGAGGAAGTACTGAGAGCAGCATCGAACAGAAATGGACCCTGCTGGCTGACACAGACACTTGGGAGGCTCATGTCAAGGAGTCCCCCTATTGCTCCATTGCTCCTTCCTTTCTAAGTCAGCTTCCCCTATTTGTTCATTTTGCACCACAATGTACAATAAAAAAAAAAAAACCTATGAGTCCTGAGGTTTAAGTGATCTTTAAAATCATGTAACAGAGTCATTACATTGCTAGATAATAAAATGATAACATACATGGATTTCTAATACCAAGGAGTTTCCTAAGTATTTTCACTGAATCCAATCCCTTAATGTTCAAACTACCCTGTGAGGTTGACAACATGATTATCAACTCCATTTTACTGAGGAGAAAATTGGGCTACAACACAAAGAGATTAAATACTATTCGTGGCAATCAGGTCCTAAGATCACAAATGAGTCACACCCTTGCATAGGGCTCTCTATCTACATAGAGGTTGAAACTCTAATGCCGTTCAGTCCACAGTATGTATATTTCTCCTGCTGACTGGTAGCAATAGCTTGTAAGAGCAAATAACAGCCAGAGAAGGAAGGAAGGAAGGAAGGAAGGAAGGAAGGAAGGAAGGAAGGAAGGAAGGAAGGAAGGAAGGAAGGAAGGAAGGAAGGAAGAGGGGAGGGGGAGGAAGAGTGGGAGGCAGAGACAGAGAAGGAGAGAGAGGGAGAGGGGGAGAGAGGGTGGGGGTGGGTGAGGGGATTTCAGTTCCTTGGCTATAAGAAATTAAGATAGAACAACCACGTTAGACAGAAAGAGAAGGCCAACCTCCAGAAAGAAATGCAATTGGCCAACTCACAGACTATAATCTTGGAAGCTCCCAATGCCAGGGCCACTCCATCCCTGGTAAATGTGTATGTGGCAATAGAAGTGTTAAGGTATATCCAACAGATCCAAGATCACAAAGGAACTAAAGGGAATCATACATGTTTCAATCCCGATGGTCAGTTTTTAGGTCCCGGGATCCCCTCAATCCTTAGTGAAAACCCACTTACAATCTCAGCAGTCGGGAAAAGTGAATTATTTTGCTCGCCCTATTTACTTCTTCACTGACTTTTTAAATTTCTATTACACACTCATTCATGCAAGGGCACACATACACATTATTAATTCATTCTTTCTCTCTCTGACTAGACTGAGATCCACGTGAACCAAGATCTCTGTCTTGCTCGCTAGACTACTGTCATCACGTAAGCAAACGGCCTGTCATCTGACAGGCTGTTGTCTTCTTTTCTTTTTTCTCACTTTGACCAAAATATTCTGATAAAAATAACTTAAGGGAGAGAGAATTTATTCTGGCACATGGTTAAAGTCCACCATGGCAAGGAAGTCAAGGCAAGAAGACCTTGAAGCAAGTGGTCACATCCCATCCACAAGTGGGAGGCAGGGAGTTATGAATGAGTATATGTTGTAAAGAACTGCGTCTTCGTTCACTAAGTCCAGGATCTCAGGCTAAGAATAGTGCAACACACAGTGGATCAATTAATATAATAAAGATAATCTCCTACAGGCATACTCAGAGGCCTAGGTGATTCCATGGTCTGTAAAGTTGAAAACACAACCCATCACAGTATTTAAAGGCAATGTGGAACATATGAGATGGAATTAAGTTATCACTGAAAAGCTGAGGCTTGGGGGATCTTCCAAGTCTCTTGACAGTCCCAGTAGACTGGGAAAGCCAAATGCGGTTAGTTGTAGATGCGCACCCTGGGTCATTTTCTATAACTGGAATGTCTGACATGTGACTATGCATTTCTGTAATGGTAATTTCATTTACTTGGCCAATGGAATGGGTCTGGAAGTGAGGAGTCATTATATACAATGACTAAGGAGGTATCACATTTCCATTCACATTCCTTGCTATCCTGCCACAGTAAGAGAAGAATGGCTTTAACTAGCCTGCTGGCTCAAGAGGAATGAAAATATGTAGGGCAATGCTGGAGTTAACCTACAATTAACCAGCAAGCCTGGATTAGCCAACCTCAACCAGTGCATGAACACTGGAACAAGAACAATTGCTTGGAGCAATTTGAATTAAGTTCTGCAGCAGGCAGCTAACACATTATCATAGAGTAGGATGCATTCTCTGGGCTTCTAGCTCATCAGAGACCTATTAACATGGAATTTGATTGCACAGATATATTGGGGAGGAAAGTTCCAAGTGGTATAGACAGGTATAAATGGTGCCTTGATAGTCCTTTTGTGTGCAATACGATGCTTTGCAACTCTAGGTTAAAAGCATCTTTTAGGACAGAATATTACAAAACTCATGGTTTTGATAAAATAACAAAGCCAATGTATAAATATCCATTTCTGAAATTAAGGCAATACAAAAACCGTGCTATATAAGATTAAAGGGAGAATTCGAGTGTGAGTTGGAGCCAGGAGTTCAACACAAAGAAGCCCAAGCCAATGTACAGCAGACAATGGTTAATCATCTGCTTTCAAGATCTGAAAAGGCTAAAAAGGTTTTGGGTTTCTGTAGCCTGGAGTTTCTAACTACTTGAAAATAGTGTATTATTTGTCCATAATTCAGCCAAAATTGAAAATAGATCAAAGTCAGATTTATTTGGTGTAATTTTCCCTGGGTAAAGAGGCAGCAGGAGTGTTAAAGCTAAATACTATGGACATGAAAGACCCATGAAGCTATGAGTCGGATAGAGTTGTCCATACACAGAGGCAGCCAGGCTCAGCAGGCTGTGGAGATGCTGCAAATGGAAGGCAGCTCTGCATGGAGGCTGCTACTTCTGCCTGTAACAATCAACAAATCACTCTTGTTTACCGGGGTTTACTGGAACCTCCGCATCTACCCCATAACCACTCTGCTAAACTCTGTATTATCCTCAGTCATCACAGAGATGCTGATCAGTTACATACTAGCTATGATCCAAATGTTTATGTTCCTCACTTCCTTTCATTTGTCACCCAGGTTCATATGTTGAATCCTAATGTACTACGACATGGAGGTTTGAGGATGTGGTTAAGTTATAAAGATTGCACCATGGTAAGTAAGATTAATATCCTTGTAATCAGCTAAAGAGACCAGGGTTCTTCTATCCACTATGTGAGGATCCAGGACAAAGATGTCTTCTTTGAGGAAGACAGGCACTAAATATGCCAGAGCCTTGATCTTGGGCTTTCTAGCTTCTGGGACTATGAGAAACAAATTTCTAGTATCCATACTACTCACTTTACAATATTTTGTTGCAGCAACCTTGATGGGCAGGCCAAGATGGTACTCTTCTGTTTTCAACATATAAAGCTCAAAAAGTACAGTTCACTGTGCATGGACAAACAGCTATTAAACTGCAGAGGAGGGAACAGAGCCCAAGGCCGTGGAGAGGAGCACGCTGATAGCCTCTTTTCAGGTTCTTTTTGCTTCCTTAGTGTTGAAGATTTCAATTTTATTCAGTTCTTCTCTGCTCGCCATTGATTCCATAGATTATATAATACATTTTATCAGAAATACCAGTGCCTCCATATTTCTTTTAGAAAGCATGGCCATATTTGTCTGCGGTTTGCCAGCACAGTCTCTGGTTGATGCAAAGCTAATCTAATTTGATTCCACCCATGCCCTGGAATGGCATGAAGCTGGTTAACACCACCACCCTTCAGTTATGGAAATCACATGGAAGATTGGTGTGTATTTGCATCCTGGTGGCCCTGTAATTCAATATGCCTTATCTCTGTGTACAAATGCAGCTACTCACAGAACAAGAGTGGTGATTGAATGCACTAGTATGGGTCCTTGCTATCAGAACTCTATTCATGATAAACCCTTCTGGAAGCTCAGACAGCCTTCCATTGTAAAGCATTGCCCATTTGCCCTGCCACTATCAGGCGAAATACCAGTTCTGAAAAGATCAGCAATAGCTCTACAAAGCTCCTACATTTAGGGAGAATTAAGTAGCATTCCACCCCCTGCTGAGCCAATAATGACTAAAGGAGATCTCTGAAAAGTCCTTAGGAACAGTATCACAGAGCAAAAGAATAATTTAAAGAGCAGAAAATTTTTCAATCAGAAGTGTTTTTATTGGCACGGGCTCAGCTGTAGGAGGGAAGTGGTAGGCAACTCTCCACACCATACCCGGACACGGCATCATGTCCATCTGCTCAGCCCCCTCCCTATTTCTATGAAAGGCACAGAGACCCAGCTTGTATTTAGCTTTTTAAAATTTTATTTATTTATTTATTTAATTTTACGTATCTTAAAACTCTTTCCATACTGCAGAAAACAGTAGGAAACTGCCATAGGTCAGTTTCTTTTGAAAAGCAGAATCTGTCTGAATGAGAAGTATTTAACTTCAGAGAAAATAGACCTATGTCCTTAAACCATTTCTGCTCATTACAGATGGATCCCAGCAGAGGAAGTGGAGGAAAGAAACATCACTGGAGACCAAGAACAGACAAACAAGGGGCCTCCTGGGATTGCCAGCCCTTGATGTAATGGTTTTCTTCCTTATTTCCTGTTTGTCCTTTGTGAATAGGTGTGGTAGGTGTACTGAAGCCTGTCTGGCTTTAGGGAGCTGTCCTTCCAGCCACTGTCCTTCTGCTCCTCTGTATATGATGCACTACTGCATATGATGGCACTTTAATAGTGATTTGCTTAGTTATGCTTGAAAGTTCAATAGAGGGGAGAAAAATAAAAGACTCCTATCTCCCCTACTCTTCCAAAAATAATCCAGTTTCTAAAACTGGAAGCCTCTCTAGGATAAGGACCATGAAAGGCGCGTGCCATATACGGCCACGTTGGCTTTGCCACAGGAAAGCTCAAAGAAGAAGACACCGTATTCAAGTTTCAGATCACCCTTGAAGTCAGCTTCTGAGGCAAATTTCAAATCTTTTCCAGGTGCTCACTAATAAGAATGGCAGCTCCAAAGGGTCTGCTTGGGTGGAGGGAGAAAAGGCCAAAAAGTATGTCTTGTTCTCAAAAGAGGTTGAAGGGCAAGGTGAGACCCTAAGCAGATATCAGACAACTAAGAGAACAATCTACAAATAGTAAATAGATAGATAGATAGATAGATAGATAGATAGATAGATAGATAAATGGAGATGCTTATCTAATCAACCTCATTGCTTAGGAAAGTAGGAAGACTTTCATCAATTCTCCTATGCGTGTTTGGAACAGTCAGCCTTTAAGTACAGGCGACACCAAATTAAGTCACCTAGCCTTCAAAGGCTGTTGGGAACCCCAATAAAGTCAAGGCAAGTGTGAGGGGTGATTGCTAGAAATATGATGGAGCATTACGTTTCTGCTGGCAGAGGAAACAGGCAGGTTAGCAAATATTTCTCCCTTCAAAATTCACAAGGGACAAATCTTGAACCTACAGACATTATTCTGTAATGGCTACTGATCACAGGCTACATTCCCCATGATGTGACAATGTCATTCAGAGTGACAACAGCAGGGTAGGATATACATTGTTCACTTTAGGTCAACAGCCAGTTTCTAGAAATCCAATGTTCCATGTGAGGATGCTGGGAACCCACTCCCTATGACTTTAAAAGGAAACCATTTTGGTATGTTCCATTGACTTTCTGAACATATTTCAAACATATCTTTTTAAATATATAAATCACCTGCTGTCATTTAAAAATGTATCTTGAAACCAAAGAAGTGTCCTGTGGAGTGTTCAGATACTTTTAATCTACCTGTATATACTGAACTGAGCCTGACCTATATTCTATGAATCAGTTCTGAAAGAGTCATGCTATATTAGGAAAGAGAAGCCTGCTAGAGGTGAATGTTGCAGGTGGTACATGCGATCATTGTGTGCAATGCTTGGCCCAGATGCCAAATGGGATGAAGACAACCTGTGTGAACTGCCAGAAAGTGCAATTACTTTGTTAAGAGAGCCTGCTGAGGCTGCACTCCCTACAGCAGTGGGTGTCTAAAGAACATGAACAAAACAGAGAAAATATGAGCGCCTTGAAAAGGGGGTCAGGACTCAATAAAAGGAAAGGAAATTAAGGAGATTTCATGAAAAACACTGCGTAAGTGAGGTCTAGTCAAAGAGAGTGAAGTGTCAGGACTTCCTCTAAAGCCAAAGGCTACAAGAGGAAGCAGTAGACACTAGGAAAGTCAGAGAACATATTATACACAATATGCTCTGGTAGACAAGGACATGGTCTAAGGAGGGACAAGGGCTAAGTATGTGAATGAGAAATGAGTGACAACAGCCAACAGGGTTGCAAACCTAATTTTAAGGAATAAAGTTTTCCATATGGACAAGCAACTAATCATAGACTTTGAGAATGGAGACGGCTTGCACCGCCGTCCCAGATAACCAGGCGTCTTGCAAATGGCTGGTTTATATAGCGAGGCAGATCGTCAGTCAGGCTCTGGAAGCTGAGATGTTCCCCCCCCCCACAGGTTCCTCACCCATTCTAGGCATATACTATGGGCTATATCTCAAATCACACTGTACCAGTGAATGAAAATACAGGCAGTGACTACTGGGGCTGAAAAGCAATGAACTTCTGGTAAGGCTGTTTCAAATATTAACTTGTTTACTTCTTACACATTTACTCTGGTGGCAACATATGGTTTCCTAATGAGAATAAGGATACAATTTTCACCAATATGTGCTGAAGCACTAGTAATGCTTGGCAAAAGATTGGGAAAACTATGGGCTTGACCATTACTTTCAAGATGATCTCATGCTTTGACTGATACACAGAGGGACATTCACTCACAGCAATCTCGATTTCTGTTCTAGATGTCTTGGTGATTCAAATTTCCCTGTCTAAATAAAATATTGCATTGCAAAAGAGGAAATCCCTAAAATATAAACTGATTTGGAAATGCAAGGGGGATAGAAATGGTGGGCAGTCTAATGCAAGCAAAAGCAAATTTACTTTGCAGTTAAATTCTGTCTCCTTACTCCCCAGTTATACTGGGAAGAGAAAGAAGAATTAGAACTCTGGTTCTAACATATGCCTTCAGAAAAAGAAAAGTCATCATTGGGCTATTAATATAAACTGAAGGTGAAGTCTGGTGGTAAAGACAACAGAGAGAGATGAACTGCCACCCAGTGTGATGTCTTAAGTCTCTAATACCTTAGCAACTTCCCAAAATGTCATCAGGTTTAACACTCAAGTTTGGGTGCAAAACTCTCGACACATCTGTAATTATAACACATAATAAAATGAGGTCACTTACTCTGTAGTTCAATTTTCTCTCTGAACATCCATTTACTAGTCACAGAATCACACTGTATGGGAAGACTGCGGTATTCTCTCCTGTGCCAGGCAAATTAACCACTTTGACTGTGTTTTAATTACCTGTTACCTCAAATAATCCTGTTACATAAAGTTTGCGATTATAACAGACACTGAGACTCTCTGAATTCAGAAACAACTTTTATTATTAGGTCTTTTTAAAAAAAAACAAAAACAAAAACAAAAAAAAAACCTTCAAGATAAATTTAGGGGACAAAGGAGAAAAATCCCATGAGAATCATGAGACTCTGTGTGGTCAACAGTAAGATCTCTCCATTTTTTTTTTCATTAATTAATTCATTAGGTATTCACTTTAAATTCCAATTGCAGCTCCCCCTCCTCTTAGATAACCCTTCATACAGCCCCTCCCCTTTTCCACCTCCCCTTCTCCCCTGAGAAGGGGGAGGAGCCCCTGGGTTTCAACCCACCCTTGCACCTCAAGCCTCTGCAGGATTACACATCCCCTTCCCACTGAGGCCAGACAAGGCAGCCCAGTTAGGGGAACAGGATCCACGGGCGGGCAACAGAGCAAAGAGCCCTTCTGAATGGCACCTGTGAAATACCATAGAAACTCAGATTTCCATCTAGATAATTTAGTCATTTTCAATGTCAAAGTGACACTTTCAAAGAACAGGGGCAAAACTCTATGGATTCACAGGGCATTGCTTTTAATTGCCAGGAGGGTCTTGCTTACCTCAGTATTGGAAGAGTTCATTTAGTCTAGCTCAGGGGTTCTCAATCTGTGGGTCACATGACCTTTTCACAGGGGCTGCTTTAGATAACACAGATACTTACATTATGACTCATAATAGTAGCAAACTTCCTGTTATGAAGTATCAATGAAAACAGTTTTGTGGTCCGGGTCACCACAACCTGAGGAACTGTATTAAGGGCTCACAGCATTAGGATGGCTCAGACCACGCAAGATCAAAAAGATAGATAAAACTTTTAAACATAATTTGAACTTCTCCTAAATTAGTTGAAAATGATCTGGGTGAGGATGGGGTTAAAAATAAGCAGAATATGATAAGAATCCATGATCTATGACATTGTATAAAAAATATTGGGAATATGAGACAATTAACTCCAATTGTCAGCTAAGAAACAACCATTGAAGCAGTGGAACAAACCTTGCCCTTTATCTATGATGGCATGACTGGTATCTTGGGTAAAGGATGGTGATCTAGTGGTACTGCTGATTCATGGGGATGAGCTTTTACAGCCTCCCTTTCATCTCTGATTGGTCCTGGTTATGTCCCTTGGATAGGCCTTTTTTCCATGCATGCCATTGTAACAGTTGGGATTTCCTGGAGATGTATCCCCTCTTTCCAGGGATGGTGGTACAAGACTGATTCAAAGTACAATTCTTCTTAAAAAGGCCACACTAGGCATTCCAAATCAGCCCAAGTTCCCTTGTCTCTTCTATTGTGTTTTGTTTCAAGGGATAATTAGATTGTGAGGGCTCTTATGTAACCAACACATTAGTCCTCTTATGGATGTATAGTATGGTGATGTCACTCCTGATAGGGCAGAAGTGAGACACAGTTACAGGAAGCAGGTTATAGGGGCTGTACCAGTGGGGGAATATCTCAGCTGGGCCCTGTCTGTATCTCTTTGCTCTTTCATTCCTGTCCATGTAGATGTAGAGAACAGCCTCTGTCACGCACACCCCTGCCAGCCTGATGTTCTGTTCCTAGTGCACAGAACCAAAAAGTATGGATTAAAGCCTCTGACATAATGAACCAAAAGAAACCCTTCTCATCTTAATTTGTTTCTGTTGGGGGTTTAACCCCAATGATGCAAAATATCTGATTCAGCATTCAAAGACAAAAGAAGAGAAAATTGAATTGGAACAATAATACTGATCCAGAAAAGACTGGAAAAAATAATAGTAAAGGAAGAAAGAATGTTTGTAAAAAGAAAACTATGACAGGCATTCCATAGTTTGAAAAGCTAAAGAAACATTGTCCATGTTGAGCAGAAACATAAAAGAGATTTCCACTAAACTTCTAGAAATGAAACCTACGATATAAGAGGCAAATAATATGATGGATGAAAGTACTGATGAGTTAGACGCTGGAGAAGCAAAGCATAAGTAGCCTGAAGTCACAGGGACAGATACACAGTGATAGATACACAGTGATAGATACACAGTGATAGATACACAGTGATAGACAGATCAGAAACATACAAGGGAAAAAAAAAAACAGAAAAGAAAATAAAGTGTGGGTGACTTGTGGGACAGTCAGTGAAACAAAGGACCCAATAGTCATGCAACTTAAATTTCTTTTCTTTTCTTTTTTAAAAAAATGTTGGGAAGTATGGTGAGCCCTGTGGCTTTCTCCGGTAAGGGCTGCTCTTTCCACCCCTTTGTCTAGGAGGAGTGTATCAACAGAGTCTTGCTTCATCAGACTCAGTCTTCTTCATCCTCCAGTTACATTTCTGATCTGGAGAAACAGAGTGGGGATGAGAGAGGGGTGGGGTTCCATGGCTTAAAAGTCTTCAAACTTCATAACAACTATGAACACCCAAGACGCTGAGGGAATATGAGGCACAGAGGTCTGGTGGAAAACATACGTCAACATGTTACAGTAACATCAGGTAAAATCAGTGATAAGAGCACATTTTAAAGGCAGCCAGAGAAGAAAGGCAAAATCTATACTGCGATTACAGCTGTGAGGGACCATGTGGTTCTGGGAATCAAACCCAGGTCCTCTGCAACAGCAGCAACTATTTTTAACCATTAAAGCATCTCTTAAGCCCCACAAAGTCTTTTTAAAAGGCTATGGTAATAGAAAGGTTAGAGTATATACTGTGAACACACAAAAACAATTCATATTTTAATATACTAGCAATAGAAAGTTATTAATCTTGACATATTTTCATGTGTGTATGGTTTTGCCTGCTCGTGTGTTGTAGATTGGGTTTATTGCTTATAGTATGCTAACTGGGTTCCCAAATTACATAGGAATTCGCACATTTGCATGTAAGACACCGCGAGTCCCTGCCCCCAGTTGGCTCTAGTTGGTAAATAAAGTTGCCTGTGGCCAATGATTGGTCAGTGAGACAGAGGACAGACTTTAGATTTCCTGGGCAATGGAACCCAGGAAAGAGGAAGGACGTTTTTAGAACCTCTATGCCAGGGAAGCAGGAGAAGAAAGCATACAGCCATGTGAAAGCCAGGGAAGAGCAGCCACAGGGGCTCCTCCCCTGTTTGGGTCTGGGGTAACAAAGATGGAAGACAGATATTAGTAAGAAAAATTCAGGAGGAGCAGAGGGGAGGTGTTAGCAACGTAGAAATTTGGGAGTGGCCTAGCCATTGAGCTGCTTAGATCATATTAAAAGTGAGGCTGCGCGCGCGTGCGTGTGTGTGTGTGTGTGTGTGTGTGTGTGTGTGTGTGTGTGTGTGTGTGTTGAGAATCCACAACATTGGGGCACAGCTGCCAGTGGGGAGCTTAGAGCAGATTCACTACTACCACCACTTCACCTGTGCTGGACGAGGCACGAGAGGGAGTCGGATCCCCTGGGACTAGCATTACAGATGGTTGAGAGCTGCTATGTAGGCACTGGGACTTGAATTTAGGTCCTCTGGAAGAGCAACCAGAGGTCTTAATTCCTAAGCCATTTCTCCAGGCCCTGGAAAGCTGAGGTTTTACATGAATATACAACAGTATAAATATGTATATGTGTCTGGAGTGGAACATGCCACAGTGCTTATTTGGGAGTCAGAAGAACAACTTGCAAGAGTCGGTCTGTCCTTCCATTATGTGGGTTCATAGGACTGAACAGCACCTTAAGCCTGAGGCATTCCACTGGCCCTAAACCCAAACTATATAATTATGTAAATATATTTAAATATGCGTTTGTAAAAATATATTTATAAAACATATTCTATATTTATATAAATATATGTTTTACAGTTAAATATAAAAATAAATTTATTACATATTTACATGCAGTGCTGGAAGATGCCAGAAGAGGGAGTCAGATCCCCTGGGACAAATGTTAGAGACGGTTGTGAGCTGCTGTGTAAGCACTGGGAATTGGATGATTAATTAAAATAGTTAAATATAAATTTATGTTATATTTTTATATTAAAATAAGTTATAAAATAAAATTTAAAATAAGATAAAATAATTAAATATAAATGAATTAAAATAATTAATATAAAATGAAGTATAAAATATAAAAATATATTTAACAGATATTTATAAATGTTTCATTATACATATATATACATATACATATATATTTCCCAAAATTATATCCTTTGCCCTTCAAAAGTATCTATTAAGCAAATGAAAAGACTGAAAAGGTCTTTATTTTAAAGCTTTATTTTAAAGCTTTTAATCCAATGCAGTTCTCTAACAAGAGTATGTAGAGACTCAAAACCCAATGATTAGAAAGCAAATATCCAATAAAAAAAAAAGACAAAATATCTGAACAGAAACTTAAGAAGACATATCATTAACAAACATAGGCACAGAAATTTCACACCTATAGTCATTAGGAAAATGCAAATGAAAGTCACTAGTAGCTAGAAGTGCCTATTTTCTAAAATAGAGCTGTAACAGCTGTCACTCTCAGATGCTTTGGACAGCCAGGTAGACTGTAACTCCCTGCTGACAGCCAGAAAGACTGTAACTCTCACTGCTGATCGTCAGGCAGACTGTAACTCTCTCACTGCTGATAGTCAGGTAGACTGTAACTCACTGCTGACAGCCAGAAAGACTGTAACTCTCTCACTGCTGATAGTCAGGTAGACTGTAACTCACTGCTGATAGTCAGGCAGACTGTAACTCTCACTGCTGATCGTCAGGCAGACTGTAACTCT
>NC_034591.1:1745546-1777450 GCF_900095145.1 Mus pahari
GACTGTAACTCTCACTGCTGATAGTCAGGTAGACTGTAACTCACTGCTGATAGTCAGGTAGACTGTAACTCTCACTGCTGATGGTCAGGTAGACTGTAACTCACACTGCTGATGGTCAGGTAGACTGTAACTCTCACTGCTGATGGTCAGGTAGACTGTAACTCTCACTGCTGATGGTCAGGTAGACTGTAACTCTCACTGCTGATAGTCAGGTAAACTGTAACTCTCACTGCTGATGATCAGGTAGACTGTAACTCTATCACTGCTGATAGTCAGGTAGACTGTAACTTACTGCTGATGGCCAGAAAGACTGTAACTCTCTCACTGCTGATGGTCAGGTAGACTGTAACTCACACTGCTGATGATCAGGTAGACTGTAACTCACACTGCTGATGGTCAGGTAGACTGTAACTCTCATGTACTACTAGTGACCAGGTAGACTCTAACTCTTATATACCATAACTCTTTATATACCACTAATGGCCAGTAGGACTGACTCTCACACACTGCTGTTGGCTGGAAAAACTCTCTCTCACACACTCTTGTTGGTTGGGAAAGCTCTCTCTCACACAGAGTTTATGGACATGTAAAAAGGCATAGCAACTTTTAGAGATTAGACATTCAGGAATTTTAAATTTGTCTTTATTTATTTATGTGGGTATGCATGTGCCAAACTACACATGTGGAATTCAAAAGACAACCTGAAAGAGTTTGTTCTTTCCATGTACCATGTGAGTCCTGCAAGAACCTTTATCCACTGAGCAATCTTGCCAGGCTAGGATCTTGAACAGGCAAGATGAAATCTACCATATGATCTAGAATTCTACTTTTACATATTTATTCAAAAAAGTAGATATGTCCATATAAATAGTTTTGCAGACACTTGATTTGTAATAGTTAGAAACAATAAGACTAGAATCAACTTAAATATCTACCAGTGTGTAAATGTTTAGAAAATGCGGTATATTCACAAAATAAAAATAAATAAATACTAACAAGAGTTAAAACAAAATGAATGTCAAAATAGATTCTATGAAAGAGCCAGAATCCCAGCACAAGTAGGCTGTATTTCTACAAGATTTAGAATATGTAAATTTATCTCTAGTGACAATAGGCTGCCTGGAATAAGGGGGGAAAGAAGGAATAGAGTGTAAACTTAAAAGGATTCTGGATAGAGCTGGGCATGGAGGCACATACCTTTAATCCCAGCACTCAGGAGGCAGAGGCAGGTGGATTTCTGAGTTCGAGGTCAGCCTGGTCTACAAAGTGAGTTTCAGGACAAAAAAAAGAAAAATCTGGTAAGCTTCAGGGAATCCACTAGAATCTGCCTCTCACAAGTCAGATGGACTCAAGATAAGAGCTGTCAATGAACAGCCTGTTTCCCCCCCCCCCTCCCAGCTGCCCGTTCCTGAGGGTGGGATCTATTTCCCTTTCCCTGGTCCTGGGACCCCTCCACCCCTCCTCCAACTCCCAAGACCATGGGTCTAAGAGTTTCAAATGTACACTCAAGAAAATGCTTTTCTCCCTAAACTTCATCTTCTTCCCCTAACATCCAGGTTTTCTCTCAGAATCTCCATCTATGAGAACTCCAAAACAGTTACCCACACACAGGGACTTCAGCCCAGCCTCACAGACTGCTTCAACTGTGCCTGCAGCCCTGCCCCCACATGGTCCCACATTCTGGGCAGCAGTGAAACAACAGCTCTTCTGAGACTGGGCCACATTCCATCCAGCTTTCTGCCCACACCCCAAAACCTGACCTGGATGCCAGCAGGAAGTAGGCATGGATGATTATTGAGCCCCTTACTCAAAAGGTTGGGATGTTTGGTTGCAGACCCTGGGCAAGGGGCTCAAGTGCATATTTTACACATCAAAGCAGACCTGGCCTCCAGGTTCTCCCAGTCACCCTCAGTCCCTACCTGACCCAGCCCCCAACCCTGAACTTTCCAGCCCAGGGGCTGGGCTGCCCTTCCTTCAGAGGCTGTTCCCTATTTGATCCAGACATTTTGGTCTCCTCTCTCTGTCTCTCTGTCTATCTCTCTCTTTGTCTCTGTCTCCATCTCTCTCTCTTCTTTCTCTGCACTTGGGCTCTTTCTTTCCATCCCCCTCTGCTGTCCCATGTAGACTTCCCTGCCCTCAATCCTTGGGGCCAGTGAACTTTCCCTAGAGCAGTTTCCCAATAAGCCTGCCTTTAATAAAATCTACTCTGGCACGCAGGGGCTCTTTTCAACATCAGCAGTGGAGAAATAACTTATCAAGGAAGAAAGGATATAGAATGATCACATGAAATTTGGGGAGGTTAAATATAGTCTCGAATATCAGGACGGTTTTCTGGATACACACACACACACACCATCTTGAATATCAATATATATCTCACATATATAGCCATCGAGACAGGCTAACTCCATGACAGGCTACATCATTTAATTTACCATTGACAATTATACTTCAATAAAGCAATTAAAATTTGCAAAAAAAACAAAAACAAAAACAAAAAACAAAAACAAAAAACCAAAAACAATGACAGCTCTAAACTGGAGAAAATGTTAGCATGCATTAACCCTGCATGCTTGTTCAAGAAGTGCTTCACACACTTTAGCAAACTGAATGCCCTCCCTGTTTCACCCAGAAAACTTTCAAGTCCTCTGTGAAATCAATATTGCGGAAGGAGAAAACAAATGAGAAAATAACAGTGGAAGGGGTTTTTGTATCTGTAAGTCGTCTCTGTTCAATTTGGCAAAATCTAATACTCATAACCTTTGACTTTAGGGGGGCGGGTACATTTGTCAAGTAGGCATCTCAGAGACAAAATGCATCAGTAAAGGAAGAAAGAAGGGTGGGAGGGAGAGAGAGAGAGAGTGGGGAGGGGAGCAAGCAAGACTGCTAACAAATACTTGAGAAACAAACACTAACCTCAATGCAGGCTGAATTCCTGTGGCCTTTATTCCAGACTTAGCTCCAAAGCTGCCGTGAGTACACAGGGGCTCTGTGTCCATGTCCCGCACCGGGGCCCATGTTTTTCTCATCCTCGATTATTCTGGGGATCCCAGTCTCACACCACAGCCTCTCAAAGTCAGGCCCTTTTCTGGCTACACCTCTAGTCAACAGGATTCTTGTAAAGTGCCAGACTACAACCTCCTGAGTAAAAGGACCATGAGTAGTGGCTAATGTTGCAAAGTTCCAGTGTCCTGGCCTTCTCCTTAGCTTTCTCATGTCCCCAGTGCTCTGTAAGGCTGTGCTGTGACTAGAATGAGTGCTCATATATCTACTGACAGTACATCTCAAGAAATGCAGGTCTTTTGAGGAAAAGACCCATCCATCACTTCCAGACTCACTGGCTGAAACCATTTAGATGGGATGTCTAACAAAATTAAATGTTTGAAATAAACAAATCAGAATGTAAAACTGTATTCATGAAAAGACATCAACCACAGATGACAGATGGCTAAAAATTAGAAAAAAAAAAAAACCACACATGTAAAAATGAAAATAAAGAAGTTGTCAGGAGTTTTATTTTTCTTTCCTGTTTCCCCAGACTATCTTTATTGGGGCTATATTGTCTTTATAGAATAAAAAAAGGGATTATTGACAGGTGGTAGCTTGAAGGCTTTTTCATTCTGTACAGCTGAAATGAATCTGAGGCTTCTATTCATCTGGGAGAAAAAAAGGGAAAAATAACATTTATTCTGCTCCTGTGGTGGGTGGTTGTAGCTGAGGCGGATTTGTTTGACTGCCAATTACTGGTAACAGTTATCTGGTTGTTATACATTTTATAAATGTGTCTAGCAGTGTTCTGAGTATTTAGAAAATGCCTATCAGAACTTAGTGTTCTACACCACAGGATGAAGAAGACTGGCCCTGGTTAGTTCAGTATGTAGCTCACATTTCACCGGAGCACAATGTGTGAGGAAGGAAGCCCCAGGAAGGTCTGGGTTGAACACTGTTCTCGAGAGAAACATGCTACACTGGCAAATTATCTGAGACATATAAACTGGCTTCTGCAGAAGTGGGTGCACTGCATGCTGGAAAAGAAACTGGGCTGGGTAAGAATACTGAATCACAAGCCAGCAACACTAGCATAAACGTAGGACAGGAAAGAGTATGCTGATGGGAAGTGCAAACCAGCCCAAGGCTTTTAGAAAATTATCTGAGAAGTATGTAAATGTTGGGGATGCACCAAGCAGGCCTGGACCATTTCTGCAAAGAAAGCGTAAGTCTAGGTAGCTCTGGGCATGACACAAGGGCTGACCCTGTGGGCTTGTTCTTTCATGAGAGTAAGACAATTGGAGAACAACCTACGTCTTCAGGAGTTATAGGGATAATTATTCAACCACTGTGATGGCCATTCCTGATTGCCAACCTGACTACATCTGGAATGAACTACAATCCAGAAATGGAGGGCTCACCTAGGATTCAGATCTTGAGGCTGGAAAACACAGACTTTTGATCTGTATATTGAGACATAGTAGTCATGAAAAACTTGAAAGAGGCAGGGTGCATGCCTTTAATCCCAGAAGACAAAAGCAAGTCATTCTCTGAGTTCAAGGCCAGCCTGGGACAGTGCAAGTTCCAAGTAAAGAACAGCTTGGGTCCAGGTGTGGTGGCACACACCTTTCATCTGCTGGAAGCCTACATAAGGGCAATGGAAGAAGGAAGGCCTCTTTCTTTTCTGCCTGCCTGCACTGACTTTCCAGCACATCTTTTGGAATCTACTTGTTCAGGATCCCAGCGTATACAGAAGACCAGCTGAAACACTCTGCCTCCTAGGATGGAGCAACTACTGGATTCTTGGACTTCCCATTCACAGTTGCCCATTGTTGGGTTAGTTGGACTGTAGACTGCAAGTCATTCCAGTAATTTAATTTAATATACAGAGACTTTCCATTAAGTTCTGTGACTCTAGAGAACTCTGACTAATACACCCACATAAACTGGATTGACATGTAGCTTCTAAAACAAAATTTGAAGATTTATATGAAATGAGTAAGAAAACCATCCATGACTGAAATACATGGAAAAAAGAAAAAAGAAAACAAGCGGAAATAATGCTCGTAGAGCTTTTGGAAATCAGCGCAGATACCACCCTCAAATGTATGCTGTTTAGGAACTGAGTGCCCGGGATGAGAGCAAGGACATGCAGGGGATTTTTTTTATCGGAGCTCCTAAGGATTACAGTAAAATGCTGACGAAGCTTGGCTTCTCAATATACACACTTCTGAAATCTACTGGGAAGTGGAATGCTTTTTAATTTAGGAAGTTATAAAAGAAGACAAGATCTGCAGGCATGGTGTTGAGTGCTGGAAATCCCACCTTCTCAGAAGGCTGAGGCTGGAGGAACACACAGCACTGTCAGGAGTTTGAGCTTGGTCTGGTCTCCATAGCAAGGCTACAAATACAAGCATCAAAAGACAAGAGAGGATCGAATGAATGTAAGTGGAACCGTTTCTTGATTTAGAGAAAAATTAATAACAATGATGGGATGTGACCAAATTAAGAAAGTGAAACTGGTGATACAAGTGTTGATAGTAAGGGATTCATGTCAAGGGGATCCTGTGCTCTCTGGTATATAAACAAAAGCACATACTAAGGCTTGTTCCTCAGTACTCCTTTGCCCTTCCTGCTAGAGTCCAAGATTCTGGACAGATACAACTTATACAGCAGGTGGAATGAGATATTAAGAATAATTCAAAGAGAACTTGTGGATAAAGATGATTTCAGCCTCAGGATTTATTTTTAAGAATTAAGGAATGCCATGGGAAGAAAACCTCCATGTTCTTTTTCATAATGAAACCGGCCTGGCTATGCCTATTCTGAGCACAGCCAGCAGGCAGAAACAAGCTGTCTCCTGCCATCCTGCTGTCCAGGGCAGCCTGTCTGCAGGGTCCAACAGGGTCCACCCACAGGGATTGCTGGCACGATCTTGGGTAGAGCTGTCTGGATCAGTCTGTAGCCATCACTGCCTCTAGGACAGGACAAGGATAAGACTGGATGTCTTTATGAACTACTTCAGATCTTAAACCACAGCCGCCCACATCACCATCTGTTGAGTGCCATGTGGACGAAAAGAAAAATCCACGCTGGTCCTAAAAATACTGTTTGCCTTACAAGGAACAATCCCTGATGGCTCTGCTTCCCCGGCCTCTGTTTTATATAACATTAATTAGAGATGCTAATTCTGTGTCAGAATGGTACTGCGGCCACACCCTGGAATGTGAAATCCTAAACCTTCAAGTTCTGCCAAAATGTGTCACTGCATCCAAGTGCAACAAATTCAGTTGGAATTATTTATATTTCATGGGCTCCCTGACTGCAAGTCCACTGAACTGGAGTTGTAATCTTTCCTGACATATAATTGTCACCATTAAACCATGGTATATAAGCCCGTTTTTGTCACCTGTTACCTGTGTTTGAAAAAGAAAAAGGTTTTGAAATTTTCAGCAAACATTCATGAAACTAATTTTTTTTTTTTTTTACAAACTATCTCTGCTTTCAGTGCAATGCTATTAAGCTCCAAGCATCTCCCTGTTATACTTTCAGTGCAATGCTATCAAGCTCCAAGCATCTCCCTGTCATAGTTTCCTCTTTCCCAAAGAAGGCATGCTATCAGCTTTACCAGGTAGAAGATGTGGAAGGTGACCTAGAGGAGAAAGGATTTTGGTCAGGAGACCATAGCAGTGCACTGGCTGCCGAATGGTGTTCCATTTCCAGCCCTGTAGGCCTCTCCAACATCACTTCTCCACCTGCCAGAAGTCAGCCAAGGGCACAGGCTTGTGACTCTTAGCCTCCAGTCTCTGACCTGCAGTTGTGGTCCAGCTCTGGCCAGGCTCCCATCTCCCATTCAGCCCTTTGCTTCTCCTGTCCCAGCTCTGTGAATATCTCTCTTTTGTTGTCTCCATCATGGATCTAGGTGTTGATCGCTTTTGACTTTGTTGATGTTTTCAATTAGTCTTGCTTTCAATTGCATATCTCTTCTTTGACATTTATTATTGTTTTTCTTTCTCATTGCCTTTGATTTAATTCGCTTCTATTTTCCTACTTCATAGAATAAACACATCAATCATCGATGTCAAACTTTTCTATTTCCCAATGTAAGCTTTTAATGCTGTAAAATACTTCAAAGCCCTGCTTTAGCTAATTGTCACACATTCTGATGGGCTATACTTGGAGGAATCTGTTTGATAACTTAATCAAAGTGCAATGCAAAAGTTATTAAAGGCTGTTAACAGAATTTGACGTTCTGAATAACTACCCTATGTGAAAGTTTACTTAAAACCATTGTCTATTTTCTCTTTTAAGTAGACAATCTTCAGGAATTTTATTTTTGAACAATTTTCTTTGAATTTCCTTTTATCATGACCTTATATTATTTTGCAGGACTCTGGACAAAACTCTCCAAGCAACCTCTGGGCCCCATCCATAAGTAAAGGCTCCTGAATGCTGCAGTGGTTTTTCAGTTTCAACCAGGTGAGTGATGGTGAAACCCAAAAGAGGGAGAGGCTGTGGACACGAGAGATGCCAAGGCTGGATAACGTGTGGAGCACAGCCTGGGGACATTTAGCAGTTTGCATTACACAGACGAAATAAATCCTCAGTTTTCTGAGATACCCCATTGTTGTCTCTCCAGAAGTCTACCAACTTACAGGCTAACTCACACAGGCTGGGCACCTGTGAAAATGAGAGCGCTCGGGCAGGAAGGCAGGGGAGCTGAGGTGGAAAGCAATGGAGACAGAATGGGCTCTTAGAAAAAGGCATGGTGAAGAGTGGGTCAACTCAGCATCCAGTTTAGGAATAGAATGAGGAGAATTGTCTGGTTCACTAGGTTAGGCTAAGGAAAGGGTGATCATTTAGAATGATTCTTGAACTTCTGGCTTTATCTTCAGTGGGTACTGCCATTTACTGAAATGTGGAGAACAAGTGTGAGTCATTTTCTGCGTGACACAACAGAAGTAGTTATTAAGAATGGTTACAGCTGGGATTCTTATTTGACATGAAGAGGGTGGGTTACTAAGTAGGCCACAGTGTTGCTACCATGTGCTACCATAACATACTTCCTGGACTTTCTCCCTGCCACAATGGGAGGCCCCAGGACAGAGGGCCAGTGCCTTATTTATCTTTGCATCCTGAGTCTTATTAAAATAAACAACCTCTGGTAGATATGTCATAAACATTTATCGATTTAATTTACAATTAGCATTCGTAAAAGCAATGCCAAGCTGTGAACTATGGACCAGGACACTCTGGGGCTGAAATGCCTACCTAAGCAGCAGAAGTGATTTGCATAACAAATAGCTAAGGAACTCAGAAGGTGATAATAAACACTTTTATGGAAACTATGTTTTGAGACATACTGGGAACTTTATGACTTTAATTTCAAACTGTTGGAGACATTAAGACAAAAATTTAAATATGGTGGAGAAAGCTGAACAATTCTGGTGGTTCTCATGGGACGTTTCTGGAAGATCTTTTTTACCCTAAATGTTCATTTGCATGGTAGGGGCAGGAATCAAAAAGGTGGGATTTGGGAATCTCCCAAGATTATCAGTGAAATTTCATTTTAAAGAGGAACTAAAGCTGCTGCTTCTGCTTTTGCTTCTCTTCTTCTTCTTCCTCCTCTTCCTCCTCCTTCTTGAAAGCTACAGATACTCTAACCTCATTCTAGAGGTGAAGAAAGTGAGTTCTACTATTCTTTAGTAAGATTTCTCTTTTAAAATGCTTATTAGCATATTTACAAATTTTCATCTCCTGGAACTATGAAGTTCATGCCTTTATAATAAATGGTCAAACTGCATCAGTTTTTCCCCCTTGGCTTTAACATCGCATAAGACGTAGAATAGGCTCTTCTAATATCTCTATCAGATTAAAGCTCTTGACAGTTAGCATATTATGGCCATGTTATTTTAATAGAGATAATTCATTATATCCAAGTCAGCCAGCTTTGCTCCATGAACACGGCCAGGAGAACACACAAATTACTGAGCATATCCTAATTTTCTTCCTGCGCATTCTAATAGGAGTTGGACAGAGTAAAGGGATAAAAAGACATGAATGCTCGACTCTGAGAAAAATACTGCCTTAACCAATAAAAGAAAAAAATCGAGAAGCGGAGCCATTATTGGAGGTTTCTTCAAGGTTATTTCCATTTTCATTAGATCATTTATCCAGCAGGTCTGGCTACAACATGCCATGGAGAGAATTTCATCATTTGATTTCTTTTTTTACTTACCCGGTAAATGTTTTATCTTTCATCCAAACTGACAGGCTGGTATTATCAAAGTTATGTACCCTGAGAATCAGTAACTGGGGTAAAACTCCTTTTTTTTTTTTTCTTTTTCTTTTTCTTTTTTTTTTTGGTAGAACACATAGACCTTAGGATAAGCTATCAGCCAAGATATGCCTTCAAATTCTTCCCGTAGGGGAGAAAGGAGGTAATTAATCTGTCTTCCTAGATGTCGTACTGTGTCTCTACAGTATTTAAAAGCCAATTTCATTGAGATAAAATTTTGTCATAAATAGATGAACTAGAACAAAAGAAAAGGGACTGAAAGGGAAGCATTTTTAACCAAAACTTGCTGAACAGCATAGAAGGAAATATTAATCTGAAGAGTTTTTAGATCTCAGACTGTAAGGAAAATCTATAGCAGCCAACTGACTCAAGCTGTATTTCTGCTTGCTGACTCAGTTACATATTCTGAAAAAGAATCTAGGTTGAAGAGATGTAGAAACCCATTGATTTTTCCATGTGTAACCCTCTCGGCTAATATGCTGATCTGATGGCTTCCCGAAGCACATAGCAGCATTCTGAGTCAGTCCCTACCAGTCGCTCCTTAAAAGATGTCACTAAACATGGTGGCCTCTGTGGAAATGTCACCCTTTTCCAGGGTTTTGAAGGCATTGATCCCATGCCAAGCTTATCATATTTTTTTCTATCTCTGGCCCCATGCTGCCTCAACATTTTAAAAAACATTATCATTGTTATTTATTATTATTATTTTCAAAGACTGAGTCTTACTAAGTGTCTCTGGCTGGCCTGGAACTTGTGTAGACCAGGCTAGTCTGGAAGGCACAGAAGTCCTGCTGCTTCTGCCTCCAGAGTGAGTGCTGGGATTGCCATGTGTACTACAGCCTGGTTCCTCTTGAGTCATCTTCAATCTCAGAAACAACAGGCTGATGGATAAACAAGTTTATGACTTGGGATTCAAACTGTCCCCAAGCAACAGGAGCCTGGAGGCTATTATTCACCACCATAAGGCTCCACTGTAGACTATAAGTAACCATCTCATAAGAAATGGAGATGCCAGGGCTGACTTCTAGCGATCACTTCGTAGAGCCAGACAGATCACTAGACCACACCATGACCAGCTAAGCGTTCCTCTCTGCTCTCTCCTGACTCTCTCTCCTCTTAAACCTACGCTCACATCACTGCATGGAAGAGGACTTGTGGCTGCTGGACTCACCACATGTGTTCCTCTTTCCACATTCTCTAAATCCCTGTTTTCCACAATTACTCATCTCTTAATTAGCCTGTTGCCAAGGCCTGGCTGAGCCTGTTAGGAATGTAGAGGAGGTGCTTTTGACAGAAAAACTCCAGCAATAGTTGGAGAAAGAACCTCTTAAGACAATTTTTCATCTTTTTATCTTTTTGAAACATGTCCTAAGTATTGCTGAAGGCTGTTCTGAAGTTCAGAACAACCACCAAAATATCAATCAGTGTATGTGGAAGGAATACATAATTCAGTCACAAGAGCAACATCTTAAAGAATGACTGATACTATTATGAATCTCAACGTAGCCATGCCCCCTCTAAAGTTTGATGGGATCTCAGTGCTATAAGCACAAGGTCTGGTACACCAGGCCTGGCTGACATCAGCAGAAACAGCATACACTGAATGAGTGTCATGGAGAAGCACAGAATGACTGTTGCTTGGGAGGATCACATGAGAAGAGATGGGGAGATACTGACAGGAAGGTTGAAGTAAACTACTGAAGACACGTCTTTGATCTGGACACAAGGCTTTGAGCACTAAACACTCTACATTTGTCAAACTCAGTTCCTGAGCTGTGGGCATAGCAAGCAAGTCAAAAGCAGTTCTCTAACTTTATTCAGCACAGTAACTTTTGAGCAAATGGATTGCAAGCAGTTGACTTATAAAAACAAAACAAATCTCCCAAATTAACCCTCCAGCTTGGTTTTTCTTTTTTACAACATTTTCATAAACAAAATGAAATAGAACTCAAATTGTGTGTGTGTGTGTGTGTGTGTGTGTGTGTGTGTGTATGTGTGTGTGTGTCTTTTAGGGAATCAAAGCTATTTGACTTGTGGGGCTCATTCATTAGTTTTTAAAAATGCTAAAAGAATAAAGTTTTGTACAGAATTGCAGTGCCAGTATTTGTAATATAGAGGCAGGCAACAAGGTCAGTAGTTCAGTTTGAGGCTAGCCTTCTATATCCAAAACCCCGTCTCAAAACAAACTAACAAAACAACAAAAACGCTAAAACAAGAATAATGATAATTCAGTATCTCTACAGGTCAAAAATCACTTGTATTTGAAAAAAAATAGGTCAATTCTGATCTTAAAACTCCAAGGCAAAACACCATTTTTCTGTTAATGTTACTGAGTTTCAGTTGAGGGACAACGTGGCCAAGTATCTTTTGGAGGTAAGGGTGATACAGGATAAATGGATGTTCCATTTCAGCCTATTCACACCAAGTTAACCACCAAGGAAGAATAATCATAAGTAATATCTCCCTATCTCATGCCCTGTCCCCGGGCACAGAGAATAGAGTTGTATTATTACTATTCCTATTTATTACTATTATTAATTATTACTAAATTTATTTATTTAGTGTATTCCAAAGAGGGAACATGAACTTTCCAAGCAGGATGTGGTGGTAGTCCATTGTTTCTTCTATCATGTGGGTCAAGATGATTGAATGCACATCACTGGGTTGGGGCTAGAGCCATCCCATCTACCCTGAACACATCTTTGGATGCCTCAATTTGCATTCATAGCTACATTCTTGGTTCTTTTGATTTAGAGATTCGTGTTTATGGGTCCTTTAGTTCCCACACCCTTGCCATAGCTGTTAATAGCAGGCAAAAATATTTTCAATATCAAAGTGTCTACTCCTGTCCATGTCATAACTCATTTAAAGAAAGAAGAGACCATTAGCTCAAAAGATAATGAACTCTGTTAACAGTATTTTTTCTGCAATTTATTATGGATACCATCCTTTTGAGTATATATAGTTCTAAGACCACAGGAAAACTGAGTGGAAGATATATAGAGTCCCCATAAATATTATTTTAAAATTTATTGCAAAAACTGAACTTACCCACTTCGAGAGATCAAACATTATCTTACATTTGCTTCTACATGCTAAAATGGTGGTTGTAATTTCCCTAAATACATATTTGTAAATAATTCAGCACTGTGGTATATCAGGAAGACCAGCATTATGAGATGGATAGTTCTCTACGGTTCCTGATTATTTATCTCTAGAATGGAGTATTACTACAAAGAAGAAAATTTATAAATAATATATAGTCATAATTTTAGCTTCTTAATTCCCTCAGAGTAGTACGCTATTCAAAAGAAAGTTTTTCAAAAGGACATCGAATGAAAACTTTGCAAACGTCATTAAAAGTATAGAAATTGTTACTTCTGAGCATATCAAAGTCCCAAGTGATAAACTCAGTTCACCCAAATGCTAGATGTGCACAAGATGCAATGTGCGCACATCACTAGTCTTCATGACCTGGGAGCACTCTTTCATTTGTCATGAGTGTGAAGAGACTCAAGAAAGGGATCTAATATTCCTGTTCAAAAAGGGGTTCATCAACACCTTTCAGCTGTTTGCTTTCCACCTCGCAAACACGAAACACTTTCATACTGAATTTTTCTTAGACTAAATTGATAGTAATTTGTTCTACTGAACTCTGCATCTGAATGT
Source organism: Mus pahari (assembly GCF_900095145.1). NCBI lineage: Eukaryota > Metazoa > Chordata > Mammalia > Rodentia > Muridae > Mus > Mus pahari. Next base: position 1,758,502 of record NC_034591.1, read on the forward strand.
TAAATGTTCTCTCTGATGAGATGTTAGTAGAACCGGGAACTACAAATGGAAAAAATGAGGAGAACAGCAACTCACATCTAATTTTTTAAAAAGTGGAAAGAAAGAAACTATGTTTAAATTTTTATGTGCTTCCTAAATGCACTCTACATAATTTTCCAAAATATGCATTTCAAAGAAGAGCAAAGACAGCTAGCTGATCATCGTGGTTCCAATCTATAATTTCATTACTCAAGAGAGTAGGCAAGAGGTTTGCCATGAGTTTGAGACAAGAATGGGCTACACAGTTTGAGCTTATATAATGAGGCCATGAAGTGTCACAGTAAATTAATTAATTAATTAATTAATTAATTAATTAATTAAAAAGAGTGAAAATAAATTTAAGAAATTCTACTGGACACTACATAAATCTAAGAGTTACTATGTATGTAATGTAAGGTGCACACCAGTGCCTGCAGTATACAAAGTACCCTAATAAATGAATAAAAGTAGCAATAGTAATAGTGTGAAGCAGGGAGTGAAGGGATGTAGCTGGCAGGTTATGCAGGAACTACAGGTGAAGGAGAGGAAGCCTCCAGCTGGGGATTCAGATAACATCACTGCAGGACAGGGGCCATGGCTAATATTTAGAATGATGAATTTTGTTTAGACAAATATGTAGCTGTTAAGCATAAAGGCTGGATAGCACAGGACGTGTCCCTGTGGTGGTATGAATGAGAGATGCGCCTTTACCCATGGGTTTAAATAACTGACTCCAGTTGGTGTCACTGTTTGGGAAGGTTATGAAATCTTTAAGAGGTGGGCCCTTGCTAGAAGAAGTATGCCGCTGGGGATGGGCTTTTAGGGTTTATAAACTCACCCCCACCATCCTCTCCATCTCCCCTCCTTTTCCCTCTGATCCTTTTGTGTGGGTAAAATACCATCTGCTAGCCAGGTATCTGCTCCTTCTATACACCATGCCTTCCTGGATATTATGGACACTCCCTTCAGAACCATAAGGCAAAATAAACTCTTTCTTTTGGTCATCCCATTTTTATCATAGCAACAGAAAAGTAGCTAATACAGTCCCTCAACCAGTTCTTGCATGGTCACAGGAACTGACAATCATGAATGATAAAGTGTGCTAATCCTGACATTTGGCCTTTTCCTGGAGAAGATGACACACTGCATGCATACTGTATACAAGCAGTTACTAAAACATTCATATAAAACCTTTGTTTAGATTACTTACTATGCTAAGAGAAAAAAAAATCCTGGCACATTTATGTGTTAACTGACCTTACAAACAGACACTGGGAAGAATAAAAATTGCCAGGGCATGCGTACAGTCTGGAAGATGTATGGCTACCACTGTTGGAAGACGAGAGATGGAGGATGAGTCACCTCCAAGGTCAAGTAGCCTGTTAACTTGACTTAGATAGAAATTGTTCTCTAAGGGACGTGCTCCAGTGACTCAGGTCGATTATTTTATAAGATGAATTTTAATCAAACAGTCACTGACTTTTATCAAGCTATCTAATGTGGCTCGAGAGATCAAGTGAGGGTAAAATAGTTTGAGGAAGATCTGTTTCCTTGCAGAGGTTTGGGCAGGAGAAAATTGAAGGTCCCTTTTCTTCACGAAAAGATTAATAGCCAAGAGAGAGTCACTCTGAAGGGTAAACTCTTCAGGAGAACAAGGGAAGGGAAGCAACAAAATCAAGGTAGGAAACACATTATTAATCAAGTACTGCAAGAGATGATAAGTATGGGGCTGGAGCAGGCTGATTGGGGATCTTTATGACCTCCTGTATATAACAGTGGGCACAGAAGAGCATTAAAGAAAAGTGACAATTTTTAAATATCAAGTTTTAATATTTGTTTAATGTTATATGTATGAATATTTTACCTACATGTATGTACACTACTTGCGTGTCTCGTGCAGGTGGAGGTCAGGAGAAGGCTTCCTGAAATTGGAGTCAGGGTGGCTGTGGATCATCATGTGGATGATAAGGACAGACCCCTCGTCCTCTGAAAGAGCTGGCAGGGCTTCAAACTGCTGAGCCATCTCTCCAGCCTCAGAAATAAATAACAGTATCTGTGTAACTTAGTCTGACATAGCCGCATATTCTACCCACTAGAAACAAGACACGAGATCCAACCCAGTGCTTGGAGTTGAGGGGGAGACATCTCAGAAGATGCCGGACAAGAAAAAAGTGTGTTCTTAGGAACAAAGATTTGTTTCCCTTACCAGTGGAAATATATCTACAAATGAAGGAAAAAAGGGCCCTGAAAGGTAGAATTTGAGTTATAAGACGATCCCTGTACATCCCAAGATTTTACAAAGTGTCACCGTCCCCTCAGATGTGTGTCCCTGCTACGGCAGAATCTGAGCAGGTTTTTCAGTCTGATACATCCGTGAGCTTGCCAGTGCAAAAGGGAGAAAGGATGGCGAGCAATGGAAGTGCCTTATGGCCTGAAAGCAATAAGGTGACAATTCACACTTCCACATTCATCACAGGTGACGCCATTGTGGTGGCTACAATGAGCCTTGGATAAATGGAAATAGAAGCAGGAGTCTGAATCAATGGCTGACAGAAGATGGCTCCCTAAAATGTTGTCTACCAGCCTGACATGATTTAATGAAAATTGAGCTAGCCAGTGTAGCAATTTTAAACAATGGTCCCATTATTTTGACACAGGTCTTTCCCAAAATTGCAGACCATGTCCCCTCTGGACTTTGGGAGAGATATATGACTGCTTTGCCCAAGGGAGAGAGGGCAACTGTGTGACTTCCAGGGTTGGGTTTAGAAAGACAGGGTATCTTCTTCCTCTTTGGGACACCTGCTTTAGAGACCGACCATCGTGCTGTTAGGAAGTCTAAGTCGAGTGGGAGAGACCCCTTGGAGATAGCCAGGGCTCTACAGAGAGAAAGCGAGTATTTGGCCAGTCTACTTATTGCAACCAGCACTAGCCCCGATTTCTCATCAAGCTCCAGAACTTCCCAGGAAAGCCCTAATTGAGTTAGTCGAATTAGGAAAGACGAATCTGTAAAATTTTTGGTATTGATTAAAAGCACAGTTTTAGGTTGGTTGCAGGATGAGACACAATTGGAATAGGAAAGTAGCTATATACCAACATACATCCATGATTTGACAAAATGGTAACATATTTATGAGTGCACATTAATATGTTTACTATATATTATTTTATATGTAATATAAAATGGGAACATATTCATTTAAACAAAAAACCTATATCAATTATTAATTAATAATAAAACAATTAATTGATTACTTAATTGACAATAAAATAAAATAACAATATTAATTAATAGGCTATTAACTTAGAAACAGGTAATAAAACCATTCTGTTTCTATAACAATGTTTCAAATCCACCAAAGGTCTCAAAAGGCGGTCAGCATCTGTCTCCTCTCCCGGTCACTTCATAGTTAACAATGATCATCTCCTTTGTTCCTGTGCTGAGAGAGTACATCATTTACAAATACTTTAAACTACATCATTTAAAAATATTTATAACAGCACTCCAGCCAGTGAAGCAGATCAGTCCCTTGATCAGCCATCATCAGAGAAGCGTCCTCCTACAGCAGACCAGAACAAACACAGAGACCCACAGCCAGACATGCAGAGAGTAAGAGAGCTTGGGACACTCAGCCCTTAACAGGATGTCTCCAAGGAATGCCTCCATGAAACGGCTCATGGAACCCCATGGAAGAGGAGGCAGGAAAAGTGTAAAAAGCCAGAGGGTGGAGGACATCATGCATAACCCTTAAAATCAGCAAAATCTCTATACGTAAGAACTTAGAGAGACCCAGGCAGCATGCGCAGGGCCTGCACAGGCCTGCACCAAATGGGATCCTAGAGCTGAAAGGGGAAGTGGCAGAGGCTCCCATCCATGACCCAGGCGCAATATCCAACTAATAACCACAAAAATTTAGTTTCCTCCAAGGGAGTCTGACTGGGGAAATCAACTACACTTAAGGGCAGCTGCATGCCCAGCAGGAGACGACCGGCAGAAAAGCCACTTAGTGGTATCTTTGAAGGTTCCTTATCTCATGTCATGTCATGACTTTCCTCCTTTTATATTTTTAACACACACACACACACACACACACACACACACACACACACACACATATATCTCTTTCTTGTGCTTTCTCTTGGGCTCTTTTCCTTCTGGTTGTTTTTGTTGCGCTTTTCTAATGTATTAGCCTTTATTTATCTTTTTATTAACTATCCTTAGAATCCTGATTGTTTTCCAGTGAGAGACAGACAAGGGGTAGATCTGGAGGGTAGGGGAAGTGTGTAGGAACTGGGAGGAAGAGCGGGAGAGGAAACCATAATTAGGATATGGTATATGAGAAAAAAATCCATTTTCAATAAAAGGGAAAATATTTATGATGTATCATAAAGCATGTAAATATTGATGTAAAAGCTCTCAGGGGAACACCAGCCCTTTCTTCTAACCCATCTCTCAGAGATGGCTATGCTCTCTGTCTTCCAGTATTTCGTGGCCTGCTCACATAATGAACACACTGTAACCTGGCTTTACCAATCTAGCCTCCTGGAAGTATTTGCTCAGAAGTTCCAAACATGGCCTCTTCTCATCAGCCTCCTTAACCTCACTGGGTCACACAAGGCCGAGAACAAATGCTTTAGGCTCTAGTTCTCACACTCAAAATCAGTGAGCTCAGGCTCTCTGTACCCTGGGCATTCTTCTGTCTCCTCGGAGCCAACGTCTGCTCTTCCAAATAGAAACATTTCTCACTTTCTTCTATCCATGCCAACTCTCATGGTGAGCTGACTCAGAAGGCCTTATCTCCAACTTTCACATAAGCCCAGCTTAAGACATTCACCCAGGTGCTGTGCCAATTCTCTTTGTTGATTCACTTCAGTATTGGTATGTACTATTAGTATGATAACCTATCCTATCAACTATATCTTGTATATACTATGTAGTTCACACAAAGCAAACACTTCCCAACTGAAGAGATGCTTGGTGTAAAGAAGCCCAAAGCAGTGACAGTGTTAGAACTCTCTTTGATTATGAAGAAGGCCACCCCTAGACTTGGTCTTGAGAAATTTCATTATAATTACTGTTGTTGTGAGCTATTCTTTCTGTCTGAAATGCTTGCATCCCTAGTACCTTTATACCTTCTGCCTACTAGTACCAACCTCCAGTCAATAAGTACCACCTCCATAGATAGATCTAAACATGGTAGGGAAGCCAGTGTCTCCCACAGCAACAGCTGAAGTATAGCATCTCCTCATTTTCTTATTTATTGTCTTCTCTTCTTGGAAGAAGATTTTACACATCAACAGCCCCGAAGAGTCTCCTGTGCACACACATACACACGGCGTCCACTCTGCTGTCTACTGTGTATCTACTCTGCTGTCCCTACTCCAGAGCTAAGACATCATCTCCTGAGTTGCTCCACATGCCATGCCCTATAAATATCTTCTTTAAGCATCCACCTGCCTGAAGCCTAATATTGCAATACCTTACATTTTTGGAATTAAAATTTTTGGTCAACAAGAGGTGAATGCACTTAACTGCAAGCCTAATGATCACTTATGGCAGAAAGTAAGAGCTGACACCACAGAGTAGCCCTCTGACCTCCACATGTACACTGTGGCAAGTATGTGCCAGAACACACACACACACACACACACACACACACACACACACACACAGACAAATAAAATTCAATAAAAAATGTACCAATTACATGACAGAACTCCAGCCAGTTAGTTCATCCCTGCTTTTGCACCACTCAATTCAAGAAGGCAGCTAACTCAAGGAACCCTCTTTCAATACTTTAGTATATGATTCAGTGTGATTACTGAGTCTTCCATCTGCCAATCAGGTGCTCAGCAAGCAAGCATCAGGAACTACATTCCTAAAGGTTCTTATGCTTAACTGTCCTGAGAGCCATGGTCATATTTTCCACGGACTTCACCATAGCACACGATTCTTTTATTCCACACTGTACTTAGAACTAGAGGGAAACAGCTGAAGAGGCCAATGGAATGAGCTCGGTTCATCAGAATCACAGCAACGATGGTACAAATCTTCGATGCCAACATTCCACCATGACTCTATAGCTACTACAGTCATTGGCTGAAAACACAGGATCAGTTTTCCCGTACATTCCATATGGCTTCCCTAGTCCATTATGTAGTCACAGCATTAGCTTTCCATTCTTATAACCCTAGAAACAGCCACAAAAAGTCCAAAAGGACAGCAACTGAACAGTTTCTCTACAGTCCGTTCAAATAGAAACAAGGGCACTTAAGAAAGCATCTTGAAGCTTTAAAGCTAAATGGGATTTTTTAAAAATTCTTAGACACAGACACACACACACACACACACACACACACATACACACACACTTACTTAAATCCTGACTGACACATACGCTGATGAAGGTGAATATTTTAACCAATGTCACATAATATAAAACAGGTTAACAACTAGCAGATGAAATTCCACAGCAGGCTAGGAGACCTAGCAGGCAGAGATGGGTGAGACAGTCAGGTTTATGGACATTCAAAGACTCTGGGAGAGAAAGAACAGGCCTGTAAACCAGAACTGTGTGCCCCTCCCCACCCCGCTCCCCTTTGTCACCACTGCTGCACTCTGCCCATGAGCCACATAAACCCAGAAGCATCTGCTGAGGATCCTGACAGCTGTGCACGAACCCTTTGCCATTTGCTCAGCTGTTTTGAAGTGAGAGACAGATATTCCCAGGGTTCTACCACGGGGGCATCTTTTCTTCAAGCCAGAATAATGTGTTCAGAATACAAATTCTTCTTCTTAGTTGTGAATTTTGTCACTCACCTAAATGAACCTATCTGCTGCTCATGTTTTACAGCTAATGGGGGTGAACAGAACACATTGGGTTATATTTTAGGAGAGGTTATATTTTAGAAAACAAACTGTTCCTCCCCTACGCCAGCGGAGCTGCTCGTTAAGAACTTGGTAAATATGCACATGCAACTGCACATGCTTTGAATAGGTCCTGTACAAATTCTAACTCCTTTCTTCGTGTCTCACATATGAACATCATGAATTCAAGAAAAAAACGATTTAATGGGAAATTGCAGGTGGAAGGGATGCCGGCCCGCCGTACACGCCAACATGGTTGTGGTGCGCTGAAAATGAATTAATTGGATTTATTAAAAATGTGACCTGATCTCTCCCACAAAAGAGGGAGGATACACAAAGGAAGGAAGACAGAAAGGCTTTCACTGACTGATCTTTGCTGCCTTGTACATTTTTAATAAAGACTCAGTATGTGGGAAGTAATTATAATGACTATCTTCAGTTACAAGATATTAATTTTGTGCTCCAAGGTTATTAACCACCTTTAAAAATAGGATAACAGGCAAGTGAATAGGCTTAATCCCGATATTAAGACACAAAACAAACCAAATAATCCGATGTTTCACGACTTTCCAAGTTGATTGTCTCCTTGACAATGCTTTACCGGAGGCCAGATATACAACTGCCACTTTAGAAAAGAGGTCCTGACAGTTTCTAGCAGATGCCTGTTGAAGGAGATTTAATCCCCATTTAATAGCCATTCCTATTTAGGTCAGATATAAAAGGTCACTGAGGAAAGAGGGCTTATTCCCCCATTGATTCCACCTTATTGAGTTTGCCCAGCTTCCTTATCCAACGATCAACAAATCCTAAGAGGGGATTTCTTAACATACTATATATAGCTACATTTGCAAATATCAACAATCCAGAAGAGAATATAAAATATTTAAGATTAATGACATTTGATGTCCAAAGTTCCTAGACTACTGCTTTTGATTTTAGTTTTCCTAATTCTGAAGGGCAAAAAAAATACTGTCAATTAATTCTAAGTCAGTCACCTTCCAGAAAAGATAATCTTCAGCTCCTAACTATCACAGGACATTTTATCTTAAAGAGAATTATGTACATCAAGTGTCTGTGCAGAATCAAACAATGCTGTCCCGCAGTCAGGTGGCTATCTGCATTCGCAGATCCCTGTGCTCTAGGAAGAGAAAATCCTGGTCAGGTACATCAATGGTCCCGTGGGAAATTTGTAGTGATTTAGTTCTCTGGCTTATTAAAAGCCTAGCTATGGCTCAAAGGTCTCTGAATACCCATAAAATTCGAAAACCATTGCCATAAAATTAAGAAATGGGAGCTAAATCTCCATACAGAAAGAAATACAAAAAATGCCCCATGATATAAATTATCTGTATTATACAAACATTCCTAGTAAGAAATGCTGATGGGAAGCCCATTTTCTTAGTTCTATTGCTACGTCATGTGATTCACTCATATAACTACTTGGGTTTACTTTAAACTCATTCTGAAATAATATACATGAAAAACCTAATCTTTTAAAAAAGTTTTCTCATCTATTAATTAATTTATTATTTTTTTTGAGATCAAAAACTTGAATTTGCTACATTGTCAAAGTTGGCCTTGAAATCTTGATCCTTCTGTTTCTGCCTCCCAAACACTAAGGTTAAAGGTCACACACCTTTAACTTTACTTATTATTTTACATACAAGAAAGTAATTCTTTTAGCATAAAACAAATTTAAAAACTTTAAAATATTATATAATTATTGTTTCATATGGTTCAGCATTAAAGGCTAACTAGAAACTTAAGAAATTAGTCTCTGAATGTAACTGAGGGATATAGTGATTACACCTGGGTATTAAGCAAATCTGAAGGCTAAATTTTAGATATAATTTAGCATGATATAGACAATACATAGATGATACCTCATTAAAATCTCTTCAATTGTTTTCAAACACAGATTATGTAGAAGGGCTCATGGAGAAATAGCTCAGTGGTTAAAGCAGTTGCTACATGAGCAACTGAAGGTTGTGCACATATCAGTGAGAGTTCCTTACACCCTTCCCTCAGCTTTGCATGTTAACTCTTTACCCAGAACATTTGCCACAACTAAAAACACACATGGGCACACAGACATTGGCTAAATCCCAGACTTCACATGGACCTCACTAATTTTTCTCTATTAACTTTTGATGCTCCAGGGGTCCACCCATGAGGCCACATGACTCTGAACTGCCACATCCTCCTAGCTTCCCCTCTGGATTATAGCAGTCTTTCAGATGTCCTTGCTTTTGATGACACCAGCAGGTTTTGAATAGTATGACTCAGTGGTCTTGTAAAATGTCTTGCATTTTGGATCCATGTCGTACGTATGTCATAGTTAGAACAGACTTACAATTGGAGGAAGATGACAGAGGCGAGGCACATCTCTGGAGAACATGCCACCTTGTGACTTCTCAGAGAAGAGAGCCATCTTAAGGACCTGGTAGAGGCAAAGTTTTGCCTCGTTGTCTCCTCTGGAAGGTCACCATGCCCTCCTCAGCTGCCATTTTCCACACTCAATGCTACTGAAGACAGCAGTCAAAGCCCACAGAACCCATGTGGAGGGCGGTATGTAGGTGACCTATATCTTCTTGAAAGTTGGAGTCGTTACTCCTGCTTGTTCATAGACAGCCCACTATTCCATAAGATGTCCCGAGTCTCACTCATTCTTACTATTTTATCATTTTATTCTTCACATATGATAATTTAAAAGGACACTAGTCAATGAATTCCCACCTTCATAAAGGCAAAAAAAAAAAAAAAAAGCTAGAACTCAATGTGAAAATGGGCAAATATATTTTAAAATATATTCCGTAGTTCATTAAGTCACCAAGTAACTCATTAGAAACAAGTTTTTCTGAGAAGCACTTTGTGCAGAACTTACGAGAAATATCCGTTCAAGTTGATCCTGAATGTCTTTCATTCCTGGAAACGCAGCAACTCCTTGGATCATCTCAACGAAGATACAGCCAACTCCCCTGAACAGAGAAGAATCATTATAAAAGCTGCTATAATTCTGCTTAGAAAACCAAATCAGAGATTAGGATGTCCTGGCCCCAGGGAAGAGGCAATGAATAAATAACTCTCGATGATCCATCAAAGCTGTGAGGTACGCCTAAACCCACACTCTGTGCCCGACTGTTTCTGTTGACCTGGGACTGTTTCTGTTTCAGTCATGCTGACCCTGAAAACAGTCGAAACCAACCAAGCAGCAGCAGGTCTCAGGAGTTTGCTCATGCTGCAGGTGAGAAAGTCCTTGGCTGGGCACAGGGAAGCCTCTGGGGTGGGGTCCTGTCCCAACACCATTTCCAGCTACGTTTCTTAGACTCTTATGGGCTGCACTTTCAGCTGCCAGTGGTTCTGAGTGTGCTCTAAACCAGCACCATCTGGGAAACCTTTAAAAACCACAAATGCTCCAACGACAAACCCCTACGATTCTGCCCAGGTATGAGCTGCTGAGATGGCTCAGGGCAGCTATGCCCAGGGTTGCTGAGTTAGACTCAGCCCACACCAAACAGAAATGTTCACCTTCTCCTGTTTGCTCTTGAGCTCTAAATCCAACCCAACCTCTAATCCTGCGTTGCTGTCATCTCCTCCAGGAAGCCTTCCTTGGACTTTCTAGAGGACATGATAGTCTTCTCATGAGCATGGTAGTATGCCCTTTCTCAATGCAGTTATCATCCAATGAGCTCAAACTTGCCACCTCCCTGAACTGCCATGCTCACAGTCTCTATCCACAGTACAGGCAAACCACTAGTCAATCACAGTCCCTATCCATGGTACAGGCAAACAGTTAGTCAATCACAGTCCCTATCCACAGTACAGCCAAACAGCTAGTCAATCACAGTCTCTATCCATGGTACAGGCAAACAGCTAGTCAATCACTGTCTCTATCCACAGTACAGCCAAACAGCTAGTCAATCACAGTCTCTATCCATGCTACAGGCAAACTGCTAGTTAAATACTTGTGCTGAGCGTTGGGAGTACAAGTCATTTGGAACAACATGGCAGGAACCTGAAATAAACCAAGGAAAAGAAGTCCCAAGGGCAAAGAAGTAGTATAAAGCTTTCATTCTTGCACATGAAGACCTCTGACCCCATCTGGTTCCTGCCTGCAGGAGACAGGAAGGACAGACAGCTTGGTAATTTTTTATTTTGATCTCTCTACTTTAGAACCATTCTCTATCATTTTTAATGTTTCTATCTTCAACATGTTTAGGCTTCCTGACTGACAATACAAGGCCATCTCTTCAAATGCTGCACTGATTTTAATCTAGGGCAAGCAAACCATTGTATCCTTAACTTATGTCAGAATGCCATGGGGTAAAAGGCAAGTGACCTACTTCTGTACAGCTGCTCCAGTTGTTATCGCCATTGTGATCAAGTCTGTTTTGAATTAAAGTCATACATGCATGCCACATAACTTCTAGTTAAATGCACACATAAGGGTTTATGTGCCAAAGTGACTGCACAAATCCCACATTACATCATAAACACAATTTCACTCGGGGAATGAGAATTAGTTTCATATCATTTTAGACAGATGGAATTCAGATGTCTGACTATGTCTAGTTAAAATGCCAGTATGGCTGTTTTCTAAATTTTTCTGCCAAAAATTCTTTCCAAGGTTATTGACCTGTGTTTCCACGGTCTTCTTATTTAAGGTCACATTAAACATTGTGGATTTGGAATACCCACACCTTCCTGTTTGTACATAAAAATAAGCTCTCTGCTGTCTGCCTTCTGCCTTTCATCTTGCTCCTGTACCCTGCAACTCTGACTGTGAAGCCGACCACATCCTATGTGTGCAGAGCTGAGCTTGCCAGAGGGATGGGGAAGTATCAGATGCATGGTCAGGACTGCCTACAGAAATTCTTTTACACCCACTTTTTCTAGTTTACATCATTTCCAGAATATGATACTTAGAGGACAAACCTACACTACAGTTCTGTTCAGCTGGAACAAAATGATGTAGTTAGCGCTGCAGAGTTTAAATGCTTGGCTGGCTGAGAAGTTGGGACACTCATTTCTAATGGATGTTTCATATGACATCATCTTTCTCAAAAACACTTAAGAGTACACTAATGAAGCTGAAAGAATTATACTTAACGCCATATAGAAATTATAATGCACAGAAAATAAAGAGCGGAGCTACACACATATCAGTATTATTAATACAGAATTCTTTTTTGCTGGAATTGAGAAGCAGCAACAAAAGTCTTTTCATTCACACGGAGGAACCACTCTGTCTCCTCTCCACCCCCAACATTAGTTCGTGCTCCTTCAGCAGAGAGAGTAAATCTATCTAATTATGCACTACATTTAGGAAATGATGTTGTACGTGGGGCAGTGTCTTCTTTGTGGCTTCCCCCGGCCCCCAAGAATTTGAATGATTATATAATGACTATCTACTGAGTCTAAATTCTTCTTTAAGAAAACATGGGCAATCCTGGGAACATGTCTCATGATGTTTACATGCATGAAGACCTGAGTTCAAATTCCCAGCATGCACATATGCAAACTTGGGCATGAGGCGGCCCACCTGTAATCCCAACACCGGGGTGTCTGAGATGGACAAGAGAGGAGGATCCCTGGGGCTCGCTGGTCACCAGCCTAGCTCCAGGTCATGTGACCGTTTGAAGGGGATAAGACAAAGACGATTGAGCAGGTCACCTGATATCCTACTCCAGTCTGCACAGGAAGGCACACCAGCCTGTGTACTTGCATACACACATGCATACACCACATGAATATACATACACACTACACATGCATCGTTGCAAAAGCTCTTTTAAAGTGTCTCGTGAGATTCAAAGTACTGACTTTATGATTACTCAATACTCAACTGGAAAAGGCATCTTGATGCAGCCATACAACTTTCAAATTTTGAAACTCAAATTTTAGAAATCTAACTTAGGTCATTGGTATATAGATCATTTCCCCACTCCCCACCCCGAGTTAAAAAGTAAAATAATTAATTCCAATGACATCACTAGTTTAAATGACCTGGTGTTGGAGATTTGGCTCAACAGTTAAGGTACTATACTATTAAGGGGACCTGAGTTTGGTTCCTGCACCCAAATTATGGCTCAAAGCTGCCTGTCACCACAGCTTCAGTGAGGCCTGAGGCCTCCAGCTCCCACAGGCACTGCACTCCTGCATACAGACATTCCTACCCTAATACTTACATGCATATGGCCAACTAAAAATAAAATCTTTCTAAATTTTAAGACAGCACTTGAAACAAATTGGTAATTCTTCAGCATAATAAGCACAGAATGATGTCCTTTCAGGCCTGGATGCCTATAATCTAGCCTTATTTATTGTGAAAAACAATGCCAAGTTAACCATAAAAATAGAGTATAAAAGTGAATTTAAATAAAGTCAAAGGAAACTACATGATTTTTAATGCTGAAAAGCAATCTAAAATGTGGAAAATAATGAGCAGCATTTCTTATTAACTGACACAGAAAACCCTCTCTATTTCTTTCTGCAGTTTAGTAGGGTAATATATAGCGAATTCTCAATATTTTAAAATATCTTTTAAAAATGCATTTTCCTTCTTCTTCTCTTCCTTTGATTTTTGTTTACTTGTTTTTGGTAGTGCTGGGTTCAAGGCTAAGTTCCTGCACCTATCAGGTAAATGGTTTGTCTCTGAGCTATAGCCCCAGTCTGACATTCTTTACTTCTCACATCTGATTTCATGATGGGGATCAAACTTAGAGATTTCCCCACGCTAAGCAAGTGTTGTACCACTGAGGTCCTCCCGACCCAGTAATGTCCTTCTTTATTAAGAGAATAAGCAGATGGTCTATACTTTCGTCTATTTTTCAGTTTTGCTCCTCATTATAGGTAAGGTCAAATAAAATATGAATGAAGGTCATGGGCAACTTTAAGAAAAATATGCCGCTTGGACTTGAGCCTTATGCAAGGTGACAAATATGGATCTACTTCCATTCTTCTACATACAGCCAGCCAATGAGACCACCGCCATTCATTGAAGATGCTTTCTTTTTTCCAATGTATGGTTTTGGCTTCGTTGTCGAAGACAAAGTGTTCATAGGTATATGGATTTATTTCTGGGTCATCGATTCTCTTCCATTGATCGACCCCTCTGTCTCAGTACCAATACCGTGTGGTCGTTATTACTACTGCTCTGTAGTATAACATGAGGTCATGGATGGTGATTACCCCAGAAGATCTTTTATTGTTGAGAACTGCTTTGGGTATCCTGGATTTTTAGTTTTTCCAGATGAAGTTGAGAATTGTTCTTTCCATGTCTATGAATAACTGTGTTGGAATTTTGATGGGGATTGCATTGACTCTGTAGATTGCTTTTGATAAATTTTCAATATGTAATCCTGCCAATCCATGAACATGGGAGAGCTTTCTATCTTCTGAGGTCTTCTTCGATTTCTTTCTTCAGGGATTTGAAATTCTTCTCATAAAGATTTCACTTGCTTGGTAAGAGTTACATCAAGATATTTTATAATATTTGTGGCTATTATGAAGGGTGTTGTTTCCCTAATTTCTTTCTCAGCCTGCTTATCATTTGTATAAAAGAAGGCTACTGATTTGTTTGAGTTAATTTTATATCCAGCCACTTTGCCAAAGTTGTTTATCAGCTGTAGGAGTTTCCTGGTAGAATTTTGGAGGTGGCTTATGTATACTATCATATCATTACAAATAGCGAAACTTTGACTTCTTCCTTTCCAATTTGTAACCCCTTGGTCTCCTTTTGTTTTCTAATTGTTCCAGCTAGGACTTTAAGTACTATACTGAATATATAGGTAGAAAGTGGGCAGCCTTGTTTTGTCCCTGATTTTTGTGGGATTGCTTCTAGTTTCTCTCTATTTAATTTGACATTAGCAGTTGGTTTGCAGTAAATTGTTTTTTAATGCTTAGGTAGGTACCTGAATTCCTGATCTTTTCAAGACTTTTAAAATGAAAGGGCATTGTATGTTGTCAAAGGCTTTTCCCAGCATCTAATGACATTATTCTGTGTTTTTTTTCCCTTGAGTTTGTTTATATAGTTTATTACGTTGATGGATTTTCGTATATTGAACCACCCCTACATTCATGCGATGAAGCCTACTTGATCATGGTGAATGATGGTTTTGATGGGCTATTGGATTCAGTTTGCTAGAATTTTATTGAATATTTTTGCATTAATATTCATAAGTGAAACTGGCCTGAAGATCTCTTTCTTTGTAGGGTCTTTGTGTGATTTATGTATTAGAGTAACTCTGGCTTCATAGAATGAATTAGATAGTGTTCCTTCTGTTTCTATGCTGTGGAATAGTTTGAGGAGTATTGGTAATAGGGCTTCATTGAAGGTCTGGTAGAATTTTGCACTAAAACCAATCTGGCCTTGGGCTTTTTAAAATAGTTCTATCTGAAGACCCAGATATACTACTCTTGGGTATATACCCAAAAGATGCCTCACCATACCCAAGGACACAGGCTCCACTATGTTCATTGTAGACTTATTTGTAATAGCTTGAAGATGGAAACAACCCAGATGTCCCTCAATCAAAGAATGGTTACAGAAGGGTGGTTCATTTACACAATGGAATGCTATCACTTTTTAAAAATGAGGACATCATGAATTTTGCAGGCAAATGGATGGAACTAGAAAATATCATCTCGAGTGAAGTAACCCAGATCCAAAATGGCATGTATGTTATGTATTCACTTATAAGTGGATATTAGCTAAAAAGTACAGAATATATTATGAAGTGTAACCAGCAGAAAGGCACAAGAAAGGATGCTTCAATACCACTTAGAAGGGGAAAGAAAATAATCATGTGAGGCAGAGGGAGGGAGGGAGGGACCAGGATTGGAGAGGGGAGGGGAAAAGGGGGAACATGGTCAGGAATGGGGGTGGGTGGGTAGAAGAGACACCCAGAGGGCCAGCAGAATGAATGGAAATATGCAGCCTGAGGGGGTGGGAGGTGGAGTGACACTCCAGAACATTACAGAGACTGGGGAGGTGAGATACTCTCAGAACTCAATGGGGGCGACCTTAGCCAAAATGCCCAACATCGGGGAGAGGGAACCCGAAGAGCCCACCTCAAGTAGATTAAACAGGGCCTCAAGTAGAGGGACAGGCTACTAACACACAGTCAAAATTTCTGACCCAGAATTGTGTCTGTCTAAAAGAACTAAAAGGACAAATTAGAGAAGAGACTGAAGATGGGAGCCTAGTGTGGCTGTCCTCTGAGAAGCTCTACCAGCAGCTGACTGAGACAGATGCAGTTACTACTGCCAACCATTGGACTGAAGCCAGGGTCCCTGTGGTTGAATTAGGGGAAGGATTGAAGAAACTGAAAGGATGGGCAACCCCATAGGAAGACCAGCAGTCAATTAACCGGGACTCTGGGGAGCTCCTAGAGTCTGAGCCACCAACCAGGCAGCATACGTGGGCTGGTCCGAGGCCCCTGGGACATATATAGCAGAGGACTGTCTGGCCTCAGTGGGAGATGTGCCTAATCTTTGAGAGACCTTAGGCCTGTGTGTGCTGGGAAGCACCCTATTGGAGGCTAGGGGGAAGGAGGAGTGATGTGAGGAACTATGGGAAGGGGGGGGGGCAAGGAGGTGGGGCAAAGACTGGAATGTAAGTAAATAAAATAATTTTAAAAAGGAAAGGCTACAATTAAAATTCAAAAATGAAAGACAATTATGTTACATTTCCATGCATACAAACACAGCAATTTTAGTATAGCTTACATGTCTCTATGGTAAGGAATAACACCGTGTCTGAGGACAAGCTACACTTGGTGTGGAAAGCTAGGGGAGACCCAGAGACCTGGAGAACTGAAGGGCTAGAGAGTCTCAGCCTGTTGGATTGTGGGATACGGGAACAACACAGGCATAGGGCACATCTGGCAGAGGAAATAGAGTGTAGTACGTGGGGAATCTTGAGAGTCAAGTCCTCATATGGCTCTGTGTGAAAAAGTGGAAGAAAGGGTAAAGCAGCCAAAAATCATATTGATTTCTAAGAAATTTTTGTTTCACTCCTCAGCAAGAACCCACCCACCCCTTTCTTCTAATACTCAGAGGAAGAAACTTGACAGCTGACGGACCCACAGATACCCAATTTGTGCTGATTAAGGAATAACAGAGGGGCTGGAAAGACGGCTCAGTGGTTAAAAGCACTGGCTGCTTTTCCAGGGTATCCGGGTTCCAGGGATACTGGGGTTCAATTCTCAACACCCACATAGCAGCTCACAACTGTCTACTAACTCCAGTTCTAGAGGATCTGATGTCCTCTTCTGGTCCCCACAGGTACTGTATGCCTAGGCTTCATAGACATACCTGCAGGCAAAAACACCCATATGAGATAAACAAACAAACAAACAAACAACAGACACACCCTTCAGAGTAGAACCAATGAGAATAGCTGGTTGTTACGTCACCTGACCCTTCCCTGTCCCAGCAGCAATCGCTGTAGGGAAAATGGCTGCTCCTTCTCCAGATGCCCAGGGACATAGAGGACCACAGGCCAACTCCTGCCTACTGTGGAGTTTCATATGGCCTCTGAGAAATGGAAGCATTCTGTTTCCTCTCCAATTTATTTACTTTTATTGACATATTAAAGTGCATATGTACACACACACACACAGAGAGAGAGAGAGAGAGAGAGAGAGAGAGAGAGAGAGAGAGAGAGAGAGAGAGAGAACATTGTATTGACAAGATGCTCTGAAATAGATGTGTGCAGTAGTAAAAATCTAGCTAATTAACATCTGCATTACATTATGTGGTGGGAAAGCCTGATATTCACACCCAGGGTTCCTCAGCAACCCACTGCACTGTCATTATCCTGTCACCACATGCATTAGGAGGCTTCTGGATCACTCCTTACTGTCACTTTGGGTCCTTGATCAACATCCCTTGATTAAAGATGGGTAAAGCGGTGAGCCACAGAGACAATATGAGTAGGAACATGCTTCAAAAAGAAGTCCTGTAAGGATGTCTTCTCAAGATGCAGGATTGGGGAGTTGGTTGGTATAATAGGGTGAAAGAATTATTCATCTCTATGAGCTATTACCACAAAGAGTTTTTTCTTCTGTTATAAGATTGGGGTGAATATCTCATTTCTTGAGAGCATTGCCTTTTACTTTATAACATACATGCCAGGACAATCAGCCTGTTAAAACTGGATTTTACACGTAGATGCACAGAAGCTAGGATCTAAGTCCAGGAAATGTTTTTATACCCTATGTTTTTTTTTCTTTTATGCCTATACTCTCTGTCACCGACTCTGCTGATAAATGGGGAATCATTGCTCTTACATTACATTTTAGGTTTTCTTTTCCTTGCACTAAATATGGAGATTTGAAGCTTATATCAACTTTTTGCGGTTGTTACTGCCATGAATACACAAAGCAGATCAGCTATATGAAGAAAAAAGATTTATTTACCTCCCAATTAGGGAGTATCAGCCACTGATTCATGAAAGGGATCCTCGCCTTGGCTGCATCATCTTATAGTGAAGCAGGAGAGAAAGACAGGGTACAGTAGGGCTAACTCTCACTCGAGCCCATAGCCATACCTGGGTATGCTGTATTCTTCCTTTGAATACCTTCCTTTCTCTTGACCCTTGTGTTTGATTATATAACCAAATTCCCAAACTGGATGGACCAGATCTAGGTTGCCAAAATCACCTAGGTTGCAATGCATGTTTATTAAAATCCTGGCCAGGTTGTATATAAACACCAAGCACTTATACAGCTGATGCAGGAGGATCGTGAGTTCAAGTCCAGAGCAGGATACACAATGAGGCCATGTCCCAAAACACAGTAGGAAAAGGCAGTGCAAGGACATAGTTATATCTATCACCAATCATATTTGATTCCAAGCATGATAAAAAGTGCTCACAGCAGCCTTATTTATAATAGCCAGAAGCTGGAAAGAACCCAGATGTCCCTCAATAGAGGAATGGATACAGAAACTGTGGTACATTTGCACAATGGAATACTACTCAGCTATTAAAAACAATGAATTTATGAAATTCTTGGGCAAATGGATGTATCTGGAGGATATCATCCTTAGTGAGGAAACCCA
>NC_034591.1:1778060-1798374 GCF_900095145.1 Mus pahari
ATAGGGAACTTTCGGGATAGCATTTGAAATGTAAAGAAAATAATAATAAAAAATAAATAAATGTATAAATGAATAAATAAATAAATAGATTTTTTTTTTAAAAAAAGTGCTCATAGGAGACCTTTAAACAAGAAGTGAAGACTTCGGTCTCATTTGGCTGTGTTTACATGCCAACCCCAGGAGTGAGCCTGACCCACAGGGCCTGTGCATTCTATGTGCACTGCCACTATCACTGCAGGGAGAAGCTGCCCCTCTGCATGCAGGCTTGTCCACCTGCAAACTGCAGGAGGCCTCTAATGCAGTCCACAGAACATTCTTGGCCTTCTAGAACCATCTGCATCTTCAAGACGTCTGGCGAGAGGACTGCAGATCGAGACACTGTAAGCAGTGACAGCAGGCAAGCAGATGAACTGACCCAGAACTCAGAGTGACTTCATTGCATTGCCTCTCAACATTATTTTGGCACCGGAAGTTCCCCTTTAGCGCATGTGTCTATCGACAAGCACCATGGGAAGCAGCTTCTTGGGTTAGTATGTAGGCTGGTCCTGCAGGACCCTATCACAACCTGGATTCCGAGTTGCTGATTGACGGCTGAGGCCTGAGACTTGTAACAAGTGATGCTGAGGTGGCTGTCCTCCAAGTCACACACAGACAAGCAAGAATCTAAAAGAAGCTGGGTAATTCTGTTTTGAAAGTAGTGTGGGTGCCTCCGATAAATCCTGTGGACACGGATTAGAGCTATGGCTGACAAAACGACAATGAAACAATGAACGACTAAATTAAATTAGGTTAAATGGGAAGCACAATCTACATGCAACACTAACTCAGAAAGCTTCCTCGTTAATTAACCTAGCAGGTAATTTTATTTAGCTATGGTTCGCTGAGGTACACCACCCTCCAATGAAAACTGGAGCTATTTTGTGCACCAATGTGGCCATATATTTATCCCACTTTTCTCGTGAGAAATGTATCTACTTGCAAAACGAACCAACTTTTCTCGTCTCGAAAATTAGCTTGTAAAAGACTAAAAAAAAAAAAATACCTCATTTTTATTATAACAGTAAGAAAATGTCTTACCCATAAGATGCGATCTTTTCATTCTGGCACTGAGTCAGTAAAAAGTGAAAGATTAAAATATTACACTTTGCCATGCCCATGGTGGGTACCGAAGGGGCTGAATTTATTAAAGTGCCAGTCACCATTTATGTGGTTAGTGCTTCATTAGGCACCGATAGGCACAATGTATCTTTGTCAAATTCTTCTATGGACGACTCAGCTCTCAGGCCATAAAAATAACACAAAGGCTAGGACTGTGAGGGGAAAAGAAAAATCCCTGTTTAGAAAATATTCAGTTTCATACAGTGGAGTTATAGCAGACAGGGCAACTTGGAACTACATTTCAAAACTCTTTAACAAAATTATGTCTCCAACAAGACACATTTACATAGTAAGCAAATCAGAATAAAAATTAAGCAAAATAGAAGAACAGGTTCTGAAGTGTGGAGTTCCAGGGCGGCCCCAGCAGGGGTTTGCAGGTCTCTGAACTGAGTCCACATCTGTAGTTAAGAGCAACAAGAAACAGCAAGATGTCAACACACCAAAGTGCCATGTGCTCCACATGCTCCAATGATAACTTATATCTCATATGTCCAAGAGCATGTGTATGTCTGTGTCTTATATCAGTCTTAAGTGCTAAAACAAATATTTCCATCTTTCTTGTTTCCTTTTAGTTTTCTGTCTATCATCTGCACAGCCCACAGTCATAAATCCAGGAATCATGCAAAACCCTTGCCTTGTATGGGATACAGCCAAGCTGTCATTTGTCATAGCCTCAGCATTCTTCTAACCTCTAGCCACTTGCTCTGTGCTCTCTGCCCAGACCTGCTTTCTCCCAACCTGATTCTGAGTTGCTATCTGACATCTCTATCTACAAGTGCTGGCATTTTATGACCTAGTGATACATTCTTCCAGGAATGCACCTAGCATTGTCAACTTAGAAAGATGGTGTGCTGGCTAGTTTTATGTCAACTTGACACAAGCTAGAGTTATCTGAATGGAGGAAACCTCAATTGAGAAAAAATGCCTTTGTAAGATCTGGCTGTAGGGCCTTTTTAAATTAGTGATTGATATGGGAGGGCCCAGGTCATTTTGGGTGGTGCCATCTGTGGGCTGGTAGTCCTGGGTTCTATAAGAGCATTGGCTAGGCAAGACATGAGGAGCAAGGCAGTAAAAAATCACCTGTCCATGGCTTCTGTATTAGTGCATACTTCTTGGTTCCTACTCTGTTTGAGTTTCTTTCCTGACTTCCTTTGATGATGATATGAAACTATAAGCAGCATAAGCCCTTTCCTCCCCAATTTGCTGTTTGGTCAAATTGTTTCACTGCAGCAATAGAAACCCTGACTAGGACAGATGTCTTTCTCAAGTAGGTTGGGGAGCTGGGCCATTAAACCTCTACATTTCCTTAACACTTTCCAGGCTATCAACCTTTCCTTCAGAGTGACCACTGTTCTACATATGTTCTTGTATAATAACATATGATGCTGAATGTAAGGTGGGCCTCTCTCATCCCTGCGACCAGCACAATGACTGGTACAGTCAGAAAATGCCTTTAAGATGAACAAATCAATCGTTGACATAAATGAGTCTAAGGAGTGCACACATGAGATATTCAAAGGAGGTGTCTAATTGATAATTAATATTACTACATAAGATAACAAGTTTCTACAAAAATAATAGTTTCCCCCAAAATGTCACCACTGCATCTTTGTTTATAAGATGCCCCAAAGAAACTCCAACAGTTGCCACAGAGACCTCTCTCATTTAGCAGTGAAAATTACTGGAATGCTAAAACTTAGCAATGTCTATGATTGTTTTTAACTATAAAAGAACTGAATTTTGTAAGGCCAGGTTCAGTTTCAGGGCCAGGTCTGGAAGCTTCACTCCCTAGTCTGTGGAGGATGACTACTTCGTTATGCTATGCTGCTACCCCAGTTAGGACAGTATGTTTTGATTAGGTCACTATGATTAGAGAGAAGATATTAAGATGGTAATTCTGTTTTCTATGCAGGGAACACAATGATGGTTGGGTAAAAACAGAGCTGAAACCAAGTGTTCAGAATTAGAACTTTGGGCAGAGAATGTAAACAATTAGCCAAGAAAATAACTGTCTACCACCACTGCGAGTACCTCCAGCATAGAAGGCGACTGATCTTCAATAATACCTTAACATCTGAGGAAGACAAGTGTGGATAATGGTTATCCATATAGATGAGCAGGGACATTCAGTTACTGGGTATAGTGGGTGGAAGAGAGAAAATACCTCACTGAAGCCTACACAGAGTAAAAAAGAAAAAAAAAAGAAAAAAGAAAATGCAGAATGACACGCCAAACAGCAAGGGAATATTATCTGTTGTATTTTAGGATAATTAAAGCAGGAAGTCATTTGAAACACAATCAATGATGGTTCCTCTCCAAGGATTAAGCATGAACCAGGCAGAAGGAGAAAAACAAACTGTGAAGCCTCAATTGTGACTTCTGCTTCTCTTTCAGCTGATGCAGAATAAGGAAGTTATTTTTAAGGCTTCTCCTAGTAAATTGTAATAAAACAGAGAATCAGGAGGAAAAAAAAACCTGTTTATGGGTATCTTAAAGAGCCAAGCAAATGACTTATATATAAGCCTCCTTTCCACATGAAATCATATCTGGTATATGATGAAGAGAAATTATTAGGAAATTTTTCCTGTAAATTATTATCCTCTGAGGAGAACTCTGAAATTCAATTTATGTTGCATGGTATTTAGGTCCTTTCATCAAATGGCATGGCTGAATTTTGATGAACTCTGGTTATGAATGTGGTCACTGCTACCACATTAAGATATGTGATAGGGCAGCTGATGTTTAAGGATCACTTAGCAACTCAGAAAATATGTACAACATAGGAGGATACGAACCCTTTTCACTACAGCGTGTCATGGTTAACATTTTGGAAAAGGCTGTAAACTTTTTTTAAGCCTCGTCAAATGCTTGCTATGCAACCTTGTCTATGCAGACTAGTAACTGACTGAGGGACTGGATATTGGCAATGAACTAGTACATGGGGGCACTATTTCAAGGCAAAATCAGCTCCCTTCTACTCTAGAATGTTAGGTAAAGTGTCATTCAAAACGATTAAGTGACTAGATTGACTGCAATCCATTGGGAGATATTCATGGGAATGGGGCTACCCTGGGGTTCTAGAGAAGGTTTTGCATTCTGAATTTTGTTCCTGTGGCACCTTCAAACAGTGTGAGAAGCACAACCAGACATCTCCAGATGGGGATTGAAGGTTCAAAATGGTCATTAAAGAAAAAGCATTGATATTATAAATTGATTTCACTCTGTTACTTAAACTCGGAATCAGCTTCTAAGTAAAATAGGTTAAATTAAACACGACAAATGAATGTGAGTTTATATAGTTGCTATAATAAAGTTTTAATCTGTTGAATTTTCATTAGGTTATGAGTACATTCAATTTCTAAAAGCAAATATGGTAAAAGCTAGGAAGAAAGGAGGAACCATTTGAACTATCAATCAGAAGTAATGATAAAAGCCCTGCCGGGCTCTGTAGGAAATGTAATTAGATAAGTATCTCACTCACTCAGTCTCTCATCTCACATGGGAATACAGAGAAATACAAAATGCCATGGCAAAGATGAACTACCCTCATGTGCCCCAGAACACACTACTCAGGTTCTGTCCCAGTAATCACTAAGTGCCTGTCACATACACAAAGTTCTAAATATTTTAATGGAATTTAGCAAGCTGTTTCTTGGGCACTGATAGGTTATTTTAGTTAAGTTTTACTTTAATTCTTTTAAATTGCTGGTTTGGGGCTAGAGACATGACTCGGTGGTTAAGAACAGCTGGTATTTTTGCAGAGTTCTCAGGTTAGACTCCCTGAACCCCCATGGCAGGTCACAACCATCTGTCAACTACAGCTCCAAGGAATAAGGTGTTCTCTTCCGACCTACAAGGTGCACATGTAGCAAGCATAATATATGTAGGCAAATACTCATGTACATAAAAATATTTTAAAATTATTGTATTATTTTCATTATTCTTCTAATGACATTGGTTAGCATTAATGATCAAAGGACAATACACACAAAGAAAAAAAATAAAAAAAACATAAAGTATGTCAGCTAATTAACTGCATGCTATAGCACCTAAAATAGAAAATAATTTGCTAATACAGTGAAATTTATGCAACAGATGTACAAAGAAAATATGATTCTTAGACTGTATGTTAGACAAAGCCGTATCATGAAGAGCTAATGGACAAATGTAAGAACAGCAGCACACCCCCACTTCTGCCCACTGCTGGGCAGTGGAACAGCTCAGTTTCCTTAAGGAGTACCGCCATGAATGGTCCTCATAGAGCTGGCCAGTTTCTGTCCAATTGCATTTCAGTTTCCACCCAATGATGTTATCCCTATGCATACAATCCAGCATTCTGTCTTTGTAGCTCAACTGAACTAGAAATTTTCTAATGTCTTGCTAATTAATCTTGCCATTGAGACAAAGTCTCATGTAGTGCCTGCTGGCTTTCAACTCACTTTGTATCATAGAATGAACTTGAACTTCTGATGCTTATGGTTCAAAACCACAAGCCCCGGGAGAGCAGGTAGACATACTATACCTGTGTTTACATGATGCTGGGGATCAAGCCCATCCTGTGTGCCAGGAAGCACTCTTCCACCTGAGCTCCACCCCACTCATTTTATGCTAACAAGGTTATATTGGATTCATACAGCATATAGCTTGAAGGGACTACCAACTTCACTACATTCTTTATATTCACAGAAAATGTTTTTCTTTTAATGAATATGAATTCAGATTTTATCTCCCTTTACCACTGCTTCATAAATCAAAATCTGGTTTTATTGTAGAGTTTGTTTTCCTATGCAAAGTTATTTTTATTTCACTATTGAGTAGTATGGATTATCTGTTTCCACCATCACACCTAGAGGCTGGCAGTCCCAAAGTTTGCTCCACTGCTATCTCTCATTTCACTGGATCCCACCCAGGGAGCAAAGACTCTAGCAGCCTGCTTCGTAGTTAAAACCATGAGTACTGAATTATCAACAAGAGAAGAAGAGCATACAGCAAAATGTACGATTCCTCTTTCCTCCCAAGAAGACCATTGTAGCTGATTAGGAAAATAAAATTAAACCAAATTAAAACACAAACAAGAAGAAATTAAAACACACAGAAGAAGGCAACTTAGATGACAGATAACTTGTCAGTTGTGCACGAAGGTATAATGATCTCCACAGGCTAAAGGCAGCAATTCTAAGTTACAGTGAGAGGATCTGAATTTAGCAACTTAGACAAGGCTAAGCACATGGAGACACAGGC
The DNA here is from genome assembly GCF_900095145.1 of Mus pahari. Lineage (NCBI taxonomy): Eukaryota > Metazoa > Chordata > Mammalia > Rodentia > Muridae > Mus > Mus pahari. The sequence goes on from NC_034591.1 coordinate 1,784,460, forward strand.
TCTAAACATCGTGAAGATGAACATGACAGCCGATAATAGGATGGCTGATTAGAAGTTTGGGGAAAGAAGAAACTGCCCAGTCGGATTCTTCTCACCAGCCCCCTCTTCTCCAACACATACCAGCAGGATAGATTAAACTGGACCAAACAGCTTCAAAGGCAAAACGTAAACTTGCAGCAGAAAATGGGGAGGCTCTGAGAAGAGCAAAGAGGAATTCAGTGAAAGGTGTGTGAATTGGTCAGTGTGACCAAAAGCTTCTGTCTTCTAACGTGATCTGAGGACATCATCCACCAGTTATGAGCTTCTGAAGAACCAAAACTCAGCCAATGACACTGATTTCAGAGAGTTTCCTGCAGAAAACACCGGCTCTATGGCCACTTAGGACTGTATGAGTAACCTTTCCGAGTTACTGTGACCTGTACTGAACAAGAAACATCTTCAGGAAGGAAGAGTGTGTTGAGACTCATGAGCTGAGGTTGTCATCCATTCCAATGGGGAAGACATGACAGCAGAAGCAGTGCGTGGCCTTGCCTCTTCACCTTCTCAGAGCAGAGAACCCCAGTGCTAGGCGTTCTTTTTGCTTTTGTTTTTCTTTCCAGTGGAGGACCCAACCCAAAGTGATGGCGACACCCACTTTCAGGGCGTGTTTGCTTTCCTTAGTTTAACTTCTCTGGAATCTTCCCTCAAGACATGCCTAGAGGTGTGTCTGTTTATGTGACCCCAATTCTAGTCAATTGATGATGAAAATCAAGCTTCGAAGATATAGGAACTGAATGGTTAACAAGTCTCTCCATTCGTTATAACACATTTACAAAAATTAGCAGAGACAAGTATCCCTCTTACACCGGAAGAAAGTTTCTATTTGAAACCAAAAGAAAAGGAAACATGATCAATTATATAATGTATATTTCATCTATAAATTGTACCATGATATAACATATATGTTGGTATTCATGCTCATATTTCACCTAATTATGTGCATGTCAGACTGTCAAGTTGACCAGGAATAGACTTGTGGCTGTTTATACTGACTGTCAACTTGAGCATATCTACAGTCACTGTGTGGACAAATCTCTGGCCCCAACTGTGAGAGATCACAGAGGTGATGAGACAGATGAGGTGGAAGTGCATCCTAATGTGCGTGGAACCATATACTGGCCTGAGGACCCTGACTGCATGGGAAGGAGACAGCAAGCTGAGCATCCACCTTTGTCCCTTGCTGCTTCCTGACTGTAGATGGAATGTAAGCAGCTACCTTTTGCTCCTGATGCCAGGACTTCCTCTTGGGAGAGACTGTGTGACCAAAATTAACCCCCTTGCTCTCAAATTTTTTCATGTCAAGGATTTGAACACAGTACTAAGGACAGTGACAAATACAGATGGTAATGTTTATTTTTCTGATTTGATGAATTTACATGGTATAGTGGGGCTGGAGATGGCTCAGCTTTTAGAGCACTCCCTTCTCGTCCAGAGAACCCTAGTTTGTGCCCTAGTGCCCACAGTGGGTGGTTCACAACTTCCTATAATTCTAGTTCCAGGGGATCTGACACCTCCTTCTGGCCTCTGTATAAACCTATATATCTATGGCATATACTCATATAGACACACATACACAGAGATTTAAAAAAAAATCTTTAAAATGTATAGACACATATTGTTAACATGATGCACTCCTTAAAGATGGCTGGCTTAAAAAAAAATAGTACAAAACATTCCCACAGTTAAGGCTTAGGGAACATAGTGTAAGAGAGTGGTACCATTCTAAAAGCAAGAGGAACAGGGGCTTTGCTGTGATATTGTGTCTCCTAGGAACATCAGAGGCTACACCCACAACATCTCACTAACATAACATCCAGTGGTGATCTAAAAAAGGAGAACAGTGAGGAATGTGGACAGGGAAAAGCTTGCGGAGGCCTCATCCCAACATAAAGAACTACATACAACCTGGTAAGCCTGGGGCCATACAGCCTGGTAAACTTGGGGCAGGAGGTGTGGTCCTTCCTGGGAAGAGCACAACAATGTGGTTGTCCACTGTCAAACAGCCCTAAAAACATGCATACAAAAAGTATTATATGTACTCAACATGTTATATTTAGAAATGTATGTATATATGTATGTAGCCAGCAATAACAATCAGTGATAACAAGAGGCCATGAATGTGAAGGAGATTGGGAATGGATATATGGAAAGGCTTGCAAAGAGAAAAATGGAGAAATGATATAATTAAAATACAACCTTAAAATTTAATATATATGACACATAGATATGTCTTTGAGCACTTGGTAAATGTTTTTCATATGTGCTTCAAAACATTTTGAAACCATAAATAATTAGAAATATGTATAAAAGCAAAGAAACTAAAAAACTAAATGTAATTAGAAAATCTAAGATATTATACAATAAAGGATATATAATCACGAACACTACCTGACTTATTATTTTTGAGTACATTTGACATACTCATGCATAAAACTGTAACGCAGATTCTACACAGGGAGACTAAGGTAAAAGTGGGGTCGGACAAGATTTCTGGAGGGAGCAAAGTCTTTTTCCTCCATAATAACCATTTAGCATAATCTCTAAAAAAGTAAGTCAAAGTTATTTGCACGAACAAGGCCATAGATTAGCTCTCCAATGCAAATCGATCAGTATAATAAATTAAGAGCTAGCAAGACAAACGACTAAGTGGCATTTGTGATGTGGCTAGCATTACCAGGAGAACTGAAAATGCACAGTTGTTCCTGAGAGATTAAAGGGTAACCATGAGGAAATTAGATCTCTAGTCCTGCTCTTGACTCGTTTTGGTAGTTTTAGTTAACCAGCTATGCTTGATATAAGTTTTATTGTCACAGTTCTCCATCTGGAAACTGAAAAGACTAGTTGAAAGCTTTGATTAACTATGTTGGACATGAAGCAAACAGTGGGGGAAGGAGGCTGACTGGGGCTTCAGTGAGGTTTTGTTAAGCATAGCCCCTACTTTAAAAAGCAAAGCATTTTCATATTCTGAAAAATATTTCTATGTGAACATATAGCCAACTTATAACATAAGCGGGGATGAGGAGATGGCTCAGTCACACAGTGGTTGCTGCACAAGCAAAGGACCTGGGTTCAGATTCCCAGCACATGCATACAAAGCCAGGAATGATGCCATGCATCTGCAGTCCCAAAGCAGGGAGGTAGAGACAGACAGGTCCCTGGAACTCATGGCAAGCAAGTCTTAATGAACCTAGGGGCTCCAGGTTCATTGACAGAACTGCCTTTAAATAAATAAATTACAGAATAAACAAATGAATAATGAGTGAATGTATGAATGAATAAATTAATAAGGTCAAGTATAAGATAGGATGACTCAACAATGGTGTCTGGTTTTCATACATGTATAAGAGTGTGTATGAATTTATAAGATGAACACTTATGTATATGTATATACAAACACATATGTATTTGTGTACAAGAAGAATACACATACCACATACATCAAAAAATTAAAGATTAACCTACATGTGACATTCCTTAATTTACATAATGTGAGATTGAAACACAGAATCATATTGTACCCATGCCTTGCTCCCCATGTAACATGAAAAACTCTTAAGCTAAAAGTTCTAATTTCAATGACTGTATGATCATTCCTCAAAATCAGATATAGCATCTCCCATCCCCTGTCATAATCCACAGCACCCATGGACGCTACAGCCCAACAGGAACACGAGACATTTAATTTGGTTGACTGTCAGATCGGAAAGGCAATAAGAATATTTATTTTGGTTTATATTTCCCAAGAATTTCTTGTAATCATCCCGTTCCAGTCTCCCAAGCTAGTGAGGCAGTGGATTGCACCAAGGTTATAATAATGTCATGAAGCTTAGTCTCTGTGACTGTCCCTTTAAAATTTCACTCAGGAATCCATTTGTGGGTAGACAATTACATTGCCAATGGTGTTTAAAAATTTAGGTGAAATTTAATTTGTTTTACACATATTTAGCAGGAAAGACTACATACATATTCATCCTATATATCATTATTACTACAAAATGACCAAATGTATTGACTGAAACACATGGTTTGTCTCATAGGCATGTACTGATAAAGGACAAGATGCAAAAACTATAACCATGCATTTAAAAAGCTTCTCTTTCTCATTCCAGATGTGGCTCTTGGCAGTCTTGGTGTCTTGGCAGTCATCCTACAGTTTCACAATCACACAGGGTTAGAGGGACGTACTGACCAAGAAACCTTACAATAATAAATTTTCTGTAGAATGTTTTGGTGGGAAATCGTCCTTAGGTGTGACTTAAACACTAAAATATACCCAATCTCTTCTGACTGAAATATAGAACCAATTGTTGTTCTGGTGTATTTTAAGTCACATGGCACACTTAGATTCTGTGTACCTATTGTCCTTGCAGAATTATTAATTGTTGAAGGTGTCATTCTACATTCTACATTGATGAATTATATGGTAAGTCAAAATTTAAGAGGCCTCATTAGATGTAAAGGACTATAAATTATGGCTGCCTCCTGGACCAGGTGGGTCTTTCTTTGTGGTTGTCTTTAACTGCTTCTTCTGTTCTTTTGCATCCCACTGTCAGTAAGCCAGTTGAAGCACGCATTACTTGAGCACTGCTTAAGAGCTATTAGAGAGCTGTTGAATTTGACAATGAATGTTTCATATCTTTCTTGGCCTTATGACTGCAATAATTAAAAAACATGCAAACACCGTTGACAGAGAGATGACTGTTGTCGCTCAGGAATTCAAAATCTCATTCTTACTTGACACCGCTTTTAAAAATGGACGCACTCACTACATGAGAAGTGAAAATTGAATAATGACTAGGGGTTGGGAAAATGTATGTTAGCGCAGATAGTAGTATCATGAAAATTTACACAATTCAATGATTCCTGCCTTGTTTCCTTTTAAGTCTTCCTTGAATGTAATGAGAGAGTAGAAGATAACAGAAAAAAAGCTATCAGGAGAGACAGACGGGCACAGGCACCTGAGTGAGAACCAAAGACCCCCAAAATAGTGGAGCTGCACAAGAGACCCAGCATGGGCTGAAGTATAATATATCACAAAGTACTTTGTTCATATTTTAGAGTTACATTAGTAGTAAAATAAGACCAGTTTCTTAGAAATCTTATGAAAGAGTACCGAATGTTGTAACGACAAAGTGGTGCAGAGGAGGCTGCGCTGTCCTAGAGGCTGAAGGTTGGCTATGACCTTCACTAAATCACTCATCTTTGCAGTGTGTTGTTGAACTTACTGCATAATAGGGAAGTAATTTAAAAGCATAGCAGGGCTTAGTTGCAGTTTATGGCCAATGAAATACCTACTACTACTACTACTACTACTACTACTACTATTATTATTATTGATCAAGTTTTTAAAATAACATAGGCCTTACTTAGAATAAATTATGTACAAGGTAGGGGGTATAGCAAGGTTCATTTATGGCTCTTTCTCTTAAAATAATGGTAAATAAACCCAAGTCTTAAGAAATTTTATTGTATAAATTGCCATGGTTCAAGGCAGAAAGATCAGCAAGGATGGTGGCAGGGCACTGGATACTGTCAATATAGAGGCCATTAAGCAATATGAAGCAATGCCAAAAGGCCTTATGATACTTAATAAATAGGCAATATTCTTCCTAATGTATTAAAATCAATTTTAATGCAGACATTTCCTTATACATTATGACTTGCACAGATTTTTTTTCCAAACCACCCAGCTGCTACAATGTTAAGTAAATTCATTTTAATCTGAAATCAGAGATGTAATAGAGAAAAGGTGATTTAATATGCAATCTCATTATGTTTGACAGACTTATTTATAAATGATCTACCCTACATTTTGACAGGCATAGTTAATATGTTAATTAGCTTTAAAGATGATGATAGGAAGCGCTTGGCAAGCCATCGTTCTTTGCATACTCTGTTGGGGGACAATGCGGTTGATACCACCCGCTCCCTCAAAAGCACAATGCCTTTGATGAGATGATCATTTATTAACAGTAGATAATTTAGTTATCTGACATTAAAAATTAAACCTGTAAAATAATCCCCAGCTGTGTTCTGAATTTGAGAATGAGTGCAGCTGCAACCCATCTCTGGGCATGTAAGAAGGAATGTAAGCTTATTTACAACAGCGCACACCACAGTAAGAGCTGCGCTCTCTAGCAGGTAAATAACTACACAGATAAGTTGCCCTCACATCCATGCTTCCCTTCCTGTGCTTTTCAGAACCCTGGGAGTCTCTCTGGCATCAAAGCTCAGCAATGATATCCCATGCTCTGACTTTCAAGGAGCTACCTCATCCAAGAATTATCAGACTTTTTGCATGAGGCAACATTCAATTTGATTCTGTTGCTTCACTCTTCCTTTATGAAGGGAAACAAAGGTATCAAAACCACCCTGGTTGAAGGCTCAACTAGCGCTTGGCGTTCACACATTACCTAGGTGCTGGAGACCTACAGGAGAAGGTCCTTAGAGTGTCAGCTCTGACTTCTATCACATGCTGACAGTGTTGCTGCATATGTGTCTTCATTAATATTTTTAGTGCCTGTGGCCATTTAACACTGTGTAGGGATCATCAGTTCTTAGTTACTGCCCTGAAGCCCCAGGACAGCAAATGAACTGTAAAAATAGCCTGGAACTCCTGCCACCTGCCTCCCCGGGTTAATATTTGTATTTCTTTTTGGCTGGCAGCTGAGCCATGGTTCAATTACAATCTCATTTCCAGGTGTCTGAATACCCTGCATCAATGCCATTGATTATGCAAAAAAAAAAAAAAAATCAGTGCCCTGTGAAAGTCCCTCTCATGGGAAAGACACATGCATTTTTACCTGACTTATAGCAAAATAGCAAAACAGCTTTTAGAAAATTGCTTGGAATGACATTAGATTCAGAATGACAGGCATAACATAGACATAATTTTTTAGGGCCTGGAAATGAACTAAAAGTAAGCATGGGGGGGGGGGGACTGCTCAACCCTGACGCATTTGCTTGTTGTTTCTGGCAATGAATAATCTTGGCACAGGAACAAAAGGGCACTTGGGGTCCACTATTTTCTATCAGTTTTCCCCCACCCCCTTAATAACAGACTCCTTTCTATCCTATGACCATGTCTCTGTTCGAAGCCAGTTGGCAGCTAGTACCCAAACCATCACTCATACACATGGGGTAGGTCAGAATAGGGAGTGAAGTTGGACAGCTTAGAAAACAAACAATGTAAGAAACAAACATTTTAGCAAGTCAGAGACCACCCTGTACATGATACTATAAAGAACATTTTCCCTATGCCACCCTGTGTATGCATATGCGTGTGTGTGTGTGTGTGTGTGTGTGTGTGTGTGTGTGTGTTTGTACTGGCATATGTGTAAATGTGCATGCATATGGGGGTTAGAGGTCAGCTTTGAGTGATGTTTTTCACAAAGCTCTCTACCTTTAAGGGAGGAGGGTAGTGGGCAGTTCCCTCACTGGCTTCAAGCTCTTCAAGTAGGCTAGACTGACTACAAAGTAAGACTTCAAGCTCTTCCTGTCCAGAATATTCACAATTGTACATTGGTTTGGGGGCCTGAATTCAGGTCCTCCAACTGGGCAATAACCCAAATCCGTAAACATCCTTGTGGTTTTGTGTTGTACATATGTGTCAGTGTGTATGTATGAGTGCAGCCACAAATGTGTATCACAATGAGGCCAGAGGTCAGTGGTGTCTTTGCTGGCCACCTTAATTTTTGAGACAAGGTCTGTCCCTGAACTTGGAAATCACTGATTCGTTAAGTTGAGGTCCAGTGTCCTGTCCATCTATCTTCTCATCCCCTGTTCTGTGGTTACATACATGTGCCACCGTGCTAAACTTAGGTCATGACACTTGCAAGGGCTTCATAACTGAGCCATGTACCTAATCCTTTACAGAACATTTTTAATGTTTTTTTTTCTCTCATAATTGAACCAGAGGCACAGGAAGAACAGTTTCTTATATTCCAGAGGGTATAATCTTGACTAAATTGCAAAGCAACTAAGATAAAACTGGCTCTATACTACAATTATCTCAAAGCTACATTTTATTAGTAGAAACCTTAGCTGAACTCATTGAAAGACTTCTAGGTATTTCCTCATGCAGAAAATAAAAAGGAAAACATTTTATAACTCAAGACTGTGATATAATTATTGTTTTCATTGCCAACTCTTAACTAAGAGCAGAAAGCAGCAAGGGTTGAGAAGGCAACTAAAACACACCTAGGTGTGAGCATTGGTCTTTATCTCCAACCTTCCCCAGTTAGAACTAGTGATCTCAGTATCTGTGTTGCTCAAAGATAGGCCTATCCTTAAGGAAAAATATTAACTAAATAAAGAGTAAATGAACATTACAAAGCCAACATCAGGAAGTGATATTTATATGTGTGATGAAAAGATGCATCAACTCAGCCACTAAATGACAGGTGGTGACAGGTCTTGGGACCTTAGAATATCATTAAAATATGATTGGATTTATGATGAGGTATATAAATTTATGATAACAAATCTTCATGTGTTTGATTGCCTAGATTCTTTTACAATGCTATTTAAATATATATATATATATATATATATATATATATATATATATATATATATATACACATATACCAAGATGATAAATATGTGCTCATAAGATGCTGCAGATTATTTCTGTGGCTCCACAGAGCAGCAAGCCCCACATCTAGGAGAAATTTAAACACACATTGAGAAAGTCCCCATGTTATCCATTGCAAGGAGCTTGATTGTTTGCTTAATGTATTGTTTTTATATGAAATAGACCATCTAAGAAGCTAGGACTCAGTAGTGTCTAATTTTTAAAAGCCAAGATTGCTGGGGATGAGCCAGAAGTAAATACACAAGAGGAAAATAAATAATACACACTGAAGTTTTACTGCGGCCATAAACACTAGACGATCATGGAGCTAAATTCTAAATACAGCAGCGTGATCATTCAGGAATAATGGCTCTGTTATAAAATAGCCACAAGCTTCATGAATTATTTTACTTCAAACCCAACTGTGAATCTAGAAAAGGAAAAGTCGTGCTCAATATCCATGTGTGACTCTCTCCCAAGTGTTGAGTCAGATTCATTCCCTTTGATGATTATAATTTGTACTTTACATAAATGGGAATGCGGAGTAGTTTGCCAGTATTAACAAATATGGAACAAACATTACCAGTCATTTTAATTCATTAAAGAGTTTTAATAGTTGGAGAACTACTGCATGAATAGACACCATCCTGAAATTATTAGATATTTAAAAAAAAAAAAAACCTCATGGTATTTCATTTTGGAAAATCAGTATCAATAGCTTTCCATCAAACCAATTACCATAGCTTTGTAATAAATATAAACATTTGTCTCCTAATTCTAGGTCTACTGCTCTTTGAAGATACCCACTTCCTTGTCATAAAACAAACCATAAATTATGACCTCAATGAAAATTACAGTTCTGACAGTCAGACAAAAAACCTCTGACCTTCTCCATCAAGAATTATTAGGAGGCACCATCTGCAGCTGACTCTCATGAGGTCCCATTCCCAATCAGATTTTAAAACGGCAACAGTACAGCCACACACAGGAAAGACTCCTGCACCATTAATCTTTGTCCAAACTGTTAGATGCTTGTCTAGTTTTGGCCCAGACAAATCATGGCACACAGATTAGATAGGGTAAGTCATTTCTCACCACATGTCAAGGCAGGTGGAATATTCTGTAGAGCCCAGAAGAACATCTGGAGGTCTGTACCACAAGGTAACCACTTCATTGGAGTATGTGTGGCTAGGGACGGATTTTGCTCTTGCCAGACCTGTAGGTTAGAGCAAACATGAAGAAGTTAAGTGGGCATGAAAAGAACGGGTGCTTTAAATTCAAATGTTCCATTTTAAAATGTTAAGCAACACTACTATAATTCAGATACGTGAATTTAGTCTCTATGTTCTGAAAACATGCTAATAATTATCAAGTCATTCATACTGCAAATAAAACACTAGTATTGTAAGTCTGATAAAATAATCACTAAACAAAATCACAGCCACTTTAGAATCTCTTGACTACTTCAAAGTTCTGATTTACAGAACTCTAGTTCTGAGAGTTTCTTATGTGTAAGTCATATCAATAAGGGTTCTTTGGCCAAATAACTTGAAGAAAAGATGTATTAAAGATAAAGTCTCCCAGCTACAAAACTAATCAATGCTACTAATGTTTGTGTGGCTATTGAACTTGCAATAAGAAAGTGCAATACTTTTCTCAAAAAGCTAGACCAAAAGTTCTTGTAGCGTGTGTATTTCTCAAAGACTCACAGGAGGATGCATACTGAGAAGGTTTATCTGAAAACCAATGAGCTCCATAATTATAAAGCAATGATGGAACTGGCATGTATACATGGTGAAAGCAAATATCAAATCAATGGGGGAAAAGCAGCAATATTACTTTAATTGAAAATGTATGTGAAATTTGACCTCATAACCATAAATATTCACTCACAGACACAGACTGCAAAAAACATGTATTCATATTCCTCTGGAATATGAGATTATCCATTTTTTAAAAAATATTTAATTATGTGTATAGTGGTATATGCACATGAGTGTGGGACCTTTCAGAGACCAGAAGAGGGTGTCAGATCTCCAGTAACAGCAGTTACACATGTTTGAGAGCCTCCTGATATGGGTGCTGACAGCCAATGGTGGCCAACTACAAAGCCGTGTGCCAGTACACGCCCTTAACTGATGAGCCAGTCAGCCACTCCCCTTTCATTATCTAGTAAGATTAAGTTTTTCTGAGTGTTTTTCAATGTAATGACTGTCTAATTCTCTTTGGAAAAAAAATGTTTATTTACAGTGCTAAGGATTGAACATACACCCTTCAGCATGTTAAGAAAGTAACAAGTGGATATCCCCAGCTTAATACTTCAAGATGATTTATTTTTATTTTAGCTATGTGCATGTGCATGCACACTGTGTTTGTACATGCACATGCTACGTACACATGAAAGTGTGTGCCTGTAAAGGCCACAAAAAGGGCACTGGGCCCCTGGAGTGGGCGTTACAGGCCGTTGCGGGCTTCCTGATTTGGCTGCTGAGAAGTGAACTCAGGTCTTCTGCATGAGTAGCAAGCATTCTAAACCATCAGGCCATCTCCCTACCCTTCTAATTCACTTAAAGGTCATATATTCCACAATGTTGCTTTTTAAAGTAAAACAAGGAATAAATAACTCTCTGCCTGTCATTAATGACAGATGCAATAAGGCATCAATAATGCTTCCTTGTGGCCCATTTGTTAAAGACCAGTTCAATGGCAACAGCGCTACTGAGAGTTGATGGACCTTGGGAGATGGTGTCTAGAAGAAGGAAGTTGGTTCACTGGGAGGGGGCACAGACTTGAAGAGAATATAGGGTGATAGCCTTTCTCTCTTTGCTCCCAGTAGCTACACGGTGAGTAGCTTGACTCGACCATGGGCTTTCTGCTGTGATATTCTGCCTCACCATAGGTCCAAAAGCAACAGGACCAAGTCATTACCAACTGAAACTTCTGAGACTATGAACACAAAGAAATCATTCCTTCATTGAAATTGACCACCTCTTGCCACCTCTTGCACTTTTTGCATAATTATGTGACATACCTAGACCATGAGGGTAAAGGATCTTTTATCTGTATTATGCTTATAGTGGAATATAATAATAAAGTTTTGCTGGGAACTTACTTTAACATGTTCATTTCAATGGTCTATAAAAATTATCAGTAATGTTTGGGAACATGAACTTCTTCCTGTTTATCTATTAACCATAGCTGTTCATTTTCTGGATTTTAGGTAAATTTTGAGATTAATATGACAACTGGTAAGGCAAAGAATTGCTAATTAATTCAATTATCATTATGATCAATTATTCTACATTACAATGTTTAGAGTAAAGCGATGATATACTGAATTGGTTCTATAGATCCAATACAAGAAGTAAGATATAAGACATATAAAATATGCTCTACCATACATATTCTTTTGCATACAAATAGAAGTATTTCCAAGTACAGATTCCATGTAACATAGTCTTTACCCTGTAAGGTATAATCCGACCTCAAATCACATAAAACTGTACTATGGAGAGTGTCTCAAGGGTTTGTAAACCCATCAAAAGTCTTGTCCTTAAATGAGTGCATTTTCATACAAAAAGTAAAGAGCTTAGGACAGGTCTGGACATAGGTTCTGCCTCACCCCGTATGTGGCTGTCAAGTCAAATGGGATGCCATCCGTGCTGGGTACTCTTGCTTTCCCTGAGGCCTTATTATCAGACAGCTCAGAAAGAGCTGGGAGAAGGGAAAAACTGTGATTGCCTTTGACAGATTAGAAAATCAGGCTTGTTATTAAATAGAAAGTGATACCTTAAGATGAAAAAAAAAAAAAAAAAAGGAAAACCCCAGAATGCCCTAAATATAGCATAAATCAAAACCATCACATGTGATTGCTGATCAAATATGACTTGTGAAATTGGTTAAGTATTTGTGGAAAATCCAGACAGAAGTTGCTATTCTACACTATTTTCTCCCTTCTCACATACTTAGGTCAAGGAAAGCCACAGCTTCAAAGTTCAAAGATGATTGAAATGAACATACTAACTTTGAAAAAAACTACAATGCTTCCCAAAGGAACAGTGAGGATGAGTTTTCAATGTTTTATAAAAAAGTTTTTAAAACGGTTGGCTCATATATTTCTATATAGAAAATGAGGAAATTTTATTCCAGAATGCAGTTTTCTCAACCACCCGAGAAGCTCTCTTATCACCATTTTGAATATCGTCAGTTGAAAGCTGATAGCTCTGAAGGTGTACCGTACATCTGTGAGCAAAAGGTGTTCACTCTAAAGATATTTATATTCATTTAATAAGAGAAATAAATCATATTTTTTCAGGAAAGACCAAATTACTTAAACAATGGCTCTTTTTTTTAAAAAGAATATCTTGAAATATGGCTTTCTAGGGCCATCTTCCCAGATCTTTTTGGTAAAGACCATGCTATGTGTTTGTAAGGTTCACAAATCAAAACCTGCTTACTCATGCAAAATTTATTAAACTGCATCTTTCAACTGAAGGAAAACGGTAGGACAGGATTAATTAGCACAGCATGTGTGAAAGCTTTCTCTCTGGGTTCCCTGTCAGTTGCTATGGTTACACTACAGGAAGAGAGCTACACTACCTTTTAAAAAACATGAAGTTCATGGGTGATTATCAAAACTTATATTAATGTTTAGTCTGAATTGAAAGTTGAAAAGAAACGCGAGATGCCAACCGGATGAAGGCAGCTTGCCTGCACAGAGCGGCATGTCTGTGTTTGTGCACCTGGAAAGGGTACGGGTGCCTATGGGTTCCTATAATGGCTCTCATAACACAGCTTTGGTGTTGCCACTTTTTTTTTTCAAGGTCTCTGCACCTCAATGAAGTAGTTACTTATTAAAATCTGTTCTTACTGGTTTTTAACTTATTTTATTAGATATTTTCTTCATTTACATTTCAAATGCTATCCTGAATGTCCCCTACACCCTCCCCTTACCCTGCTCCCCTGCCCACACACTCCCAGTTCTTGGCCCTGGCATTCCACTACTAATGAGAGCAGACCTGAGAGTAAAGAAGAATGTTCTGCTATTCAAGCTCTACTTTTGACAGTTCAGAGCAGGGATGCCATTATCCCTGTACAATAGAAGTAAAGGAAGTTTTATGGATAACAATTTTCTTTTTCTTTTTTTTTTAATTTATTATTTTCTTTATTTACATTTCAAATGCTATCCCGAAAGTTTCCTATACCCCTCCCCCCCACCTCTGCTCCCCTACCCACCCACTCCCACTACTTGGCCCTGGCCTTGCCTTGTGCTGGGTCATATAAAGTTTGCAAGACCAAGGG
>NC_034591.1:1798385-1803686 GCF_900095145.1 Mus pahari
ATTTCAATATTTTTGTATCTATGGAGGCCTGTTTTGTGACCAATTATATGGTCAATTTTGGAGGAGGTACCATGTGGGGCTGAGAAGAATTTGTATCCTTTTGGATAACAATTTTCTAAGAATTCTTTTCCCCATGTTTATAACATCGCAAACTCAGAGATCTGCTGTCTCGTTGAGTTTGGTCCTAACCTCTAGCCTGGTCAAAGAAGAAATCCCAGGACAGTATTCTTCATATTTGTATAGCTAGATGAGACAATCAACACCAAATAATGGGCACTATGCAGCTCTTAATTGTTATCTCTGGTGAGTTACAGCCTGCAGATGGCTTTTCTTACTTTAAATTTCTTCCTTTACTACTGTTCTACAGAGTAGTTAACCAGGAATGACATGGCATCTCTCTGGGACCTTATTATGTTTGTCTCATACTGGTTTTGTACAAGCTGCACATTTAAATCAGTATCTTGAAATGTGGATATTCATGAATTGAACACTTAGGTGTGTAATGCAATCCTTAGAAGCAAGGCTTTTAAGAAGAGGTGGTTCATGGGAGCTTTGACCATGAATGGATTAACTCATGGACAGACCTGTACATTGATGACACTATTTGTAGATGGTGTAAAACATGGACAGAGGACTTAGTAGAAGGGACTTGGTCTCTGAATGTATGACTTTTCTCCCTCTTCCCCAACCTTCTTCTCAACAATGAGATGAGCAGATTGGCTCCAACAAATATTTGGTACATCGATGCCCTGCCTCCTAAGACGGAACAACATAGTCACAGGACTTAGAGCCCAGAACTTCTGAGCTAAAATCAGCCTTTCTTTCCTTAAGCTAGCAGTCCCTTACAGTGCTGAAGAATGACATGCAGAGTGACTCCCAAATGCACACAGGCTGTCGGATGGTGGATAATGACTTGCTTTTTTGATTCTGTTTTAAAAAGTTCTTAACATGTTTTCTTATACAACATTTTTTCTTTATTAGAAGAGGATTTTTTCCCCCATACGATAGATTGTGGTTTCCCTTCTTCCACGGCTCTTCAATCTTCCCCATCTCCCCTCCCATACAGATTCATATCTTTTATGTCTGCCTTTAGCAAACAAAGAAGCATCTAATGGATTACAATAAAATAAAACCTAATATAAGAGACTAAAACAAAAACTAAACAAAATGGAGCAGGGTAAACAAAACACAAGAAAAAGACACCAAGAAAAAAAACATAAGAAACAGATATAGATGCAGAAACCCACTCATTCGCACACTCAGGGATCCCATAAAAACAGAAAACTGGAAGCCATAACATGTACACAAAGAACCTGTAGGGTTAAAAAAATAAAAATAAAAAAAAAAAATGAAAAAGGATGTCCACCAGGATATTAGGAGACAAGGAGCCTCTGAGGATGCCACTGAGTTTATATTGTATTTGCTATTTCCTGCTGGGCATGCTGCTACCTGTAAGTGTAGTTTGATTCCCTGGGGAGACTCCCTTGGAGGAAACTAAATTATATTTGCAAATGGTTGTCAACTGCAGATTGCTTCTGGGCAGAGATGAGGCTTCTGTCCAGGCTTTCAGCACTAGGACTCTAGTGGTGCAGACACAGGCAGGCCCCACACGCACGCATGCGTGTGCGCTGCCTCAGTCTCTGTGTAATACTTGCTTTTAATTGTCATTCATAGGTGATTTCTTCCAAAATTTAAACCTTTGATTCATACTTACACTCCAATTTTTCAGCATCTAATTATTTTAAATTATAAATATCAGGAAGTCATGTTTGTCTTTCCTAACAGTTTACTTCTCTCTTTCTTTCTTTCTTTCTTTCTTTCTTTCTTTCTTTCTTTCTTTCTTTCTTTCTTTCTTTCTTTCTTTCTTTCTTTCCCTTTTTCTCTTTTCTTTTCTCTTCTTTTCTTTTCCACTCCAGATTTTATCCCACTCCCCCATCCAACCTCTGACTGTTTCACATCCCATACCTCCTCCCCACCCCCCTGTCTCCACTTGGATGCCCCTACCCGCCACCCTTCCTGACCTCTAAACTCCTTGGGGCCTCCAGTCTCTTGAAGGTTAGTTGCATCATCTTTGAATGAACACAGACCCAGCACTCCTCTAATGCATGCGTGTTGGGAGCCTCATATTAGCTGGTGTATGCTGTCTGTTTGGTGGTCCAGTGTTTGAGAGATCTCGGGGGTCCAGGTTAATTGAGACTGCTGGTACTCCTACAGGGTTGCCCTCCTCCTCAGCTTCTTCTAGCTTTTCCCCAATTCAACCACAGGGGCCAGCAGCTTCTGTCCATTGGTTGGGTGTAAATATCTGCATCCAAATCTTTCAGCTGCTTGTTGGCTTTTCTGGAGGGCAGCCATGACAGATCCCTTTTTGTGAGCACTCCACAGCTTCTGTAATAGTCTGGCCTTGGGACCTCCCCTTGACCTGGATCCCATTTTGAGCCTGTCTCTAGACCTTTTCTACCTTTCATTTTTAACAAAAGAAATGTTAATAAAATTTTAACAAAGATTTTTGTGCTGATTCAGATTTTTTTATTTGTTTTTGGTCAACTTGGCACAAGCTAGAGTTATCTGGGAAGAGGAAACTTCAATTGAGAGAGAGAAAAAAGCCCTTTCAGATTGGCCTGTAGTCAAATTTGTGGGGGCATTTGTTGTTGTTGTAGTAGTTCAATGATTGATGTTGGAGGACCTGGTTTACTGGGTAGGGCCAGATCTGGGCAGATGGCCCTGAGTTAAAAAAAGAAAGAAAGAGAGAGAGAGAGAGAGAGAGAGAGAGAGAGAGAGAGAGAGAGAGAGAGAGAGAAAGAAAGCAAGCAGGTTGAGTAAGTCATGGGTAACAAATTAGTAAACATTCTTCCTCCATGGTGTCTGCTTTGGTTCCTGCCTCCAGGTCCCTTCCCTGCTTGGCTTCTTGCCTGGACTTCCTTCGGTGATTGACTATCACCTGAAGGTATAAGATGAAATAAGCCCTTACTTCCTGAAGTTGACTTTGCCATGATGTTTTATAGCAGATTCAAAAAGCAAACTAGGACAATTTCCAAAGAAAATACGAATGCTCACACAATTGAGTTTAAATTCAGGACTTTATGAAGTAGAAATATCTGGTTTCTTTGGAGATGCAGTTGTGTTATGTGATGTTTTTCTGGACACTGTCATGAAACAATGTTTTGCTGAGAACAGATACGTGGTGTTTTTCTGGAAGCTTCCTGGAAAGAAGGTCATGTGATGTGTGGATAGAGCAGATGCTTGAGAGACACATGATGTCATGGGCATAAATATAGCCCAACAGACAGTGGAGGACAGTCTGGCTTTGGTTCACCTTGTCACTTTTTCCTGGTCTTCCCTGATGATGCTCTAACATTGGTCACCTTGTCATCTTCCCTGATCATCTTTTGGTTTGAGTTAAAAGGGAGAAACACATAAAGAACTTCTCATGATATTCTGGCAGGTTATTGTTGCTTCCACAGACTGGGCCAATTGGCAGAGCCTCACGGTTTCTTCTGGACCAAGCTGCCATTGCTGATTCCTGAATGGTGTTTTCAAGTGAACTGAGCTACCACTGTTGATTAATGTGAACTGAACTGCTGATTTCCTGACAATGCAGATTAGAAATAGTTCTTTGGGGGGGATTCCAAACAAGTCCACATCTGCCTTTGCTCTAGAACCTTTCATTCCACAACCTCTGGTGAATGGTGGGCTAGAAAGGAGGTTACAGTATTTAAGAACCTTTATTAAAATAGGTTTTGAAAAATCTAAGCCTACACCTTTTTTAATTGTTTTGCTCTTATATAGAAAATAAAAATACATGCATCACTGAGAGGTATTTATTGAAATGAAATTAATAGATATAGTAAGGACACTTAGAATGATTGGGCTAAATATTGTTTGGCAAACTCATTGTTATCTATCTATCTATCTATCTATCTATCTATCTATCTATCTATCTATCTATCTATTAAACAAAGCTTCACCTGTCATGTCAAAGCTAAATGCCTGATGTTGGTTCTGGAATTACCCAGGTAATTATATCTGTTCAAGTTCCTAGGGCTCTCTTGCCTTTTGCTGTTGTTGTGTGAGTTTGAATGAAAAATGAGATATCTGAATTCTCAGGTCCACAAACTGGCCTAATTGGCACCTGTCATTCTAAATAAAGCCTTTGCAAAGCAGCTACCTGCAGTTATTCAGATGTGACAATAGTTGGATTTGCACTAAACAGCCCAGTGGGGTAGCTGACAGATACTCTGTGACCCAGAAAACCACTTTGCTGAGAATCTGACAAACTACAGAAGAAAGGTCTGCTGATACTTGGAGCAGACTATGTCAACTTCAGTGCTCATCCAAGTCGTCAATTTCAGTAATGCTACAGAAGTAATCCTAAAAATCTTCATAGACACCCTAACTCCTCGAAAGCTTTCACCAAAGCAGTTCTGCATCACTGATCCTGTCCCATCTGCATGAGCAGAGGGTGCAGGAGCATTTCCAACAGGGCATGTGTGAATGTGCAACCATTTTCACAGTTCACTGGCTTATGCTGCGAGTTTCTGTTTCTCAGCTCCTAAAACTCAATGTTAGTGTTTTAATTTCAGATGACAGTACCACACAGAAAATTAATGCCCTAATCTGAGAAAATTGGCAATTCTAAGGAATCACATGTCTATATTGGCTTAGTATCAACTTTATATTATTATTACTATTGAGTTAAGATTTAGAGTGGACATAAACTTGTCATATAGCTGAGAATGACATTAAAATTCTGATCGGGCATCCATCTCCTGAGTGCTGGAGTTACAGGTATGGAACACGATACTTGGCTTATGGAATGTTGGGGATCAAACCCGGAATCTCATGTACCCTAAGAAGCACCTCCGCCATCTATTTTGCATCTACACTCATTACCATTTTTAAAAATTAAATGTAAAAGTCAAAGTTTGCTATAAAATTCTGTTTTAAATGAAGACATACTCTATAGCTTTTGAGGTATTGGCTTATATCATTTATATTACCTATAACTCTATTGACTATGCATCTGAGTATATCAAACTAGAAATATTTTTTGATAAGAGGGAGAGAGCTCAACTTGTAAGAGTACTTGCTTACAAGATTGATATCTTCAGTTCGAATTCCAGAAATTACGTGGTGAAAGGACAAAATCAACTCCAGAAAGATATTTTCTGACTTCTACATGTACTCTAGTGCTACATTCTTTCCAGTAGTGACAGGCGCCAACAGGCCCCAAAAACCTGGGCGCTGTCCTGAGGCAAAAGTTCAAGGAAACTCAGTCTCCTGGATTGGTGGCATTTTGTATAC